>NC_060978.1:2387376-2397376 GCF_910589235.1 Vespa crabro | reverse complement strand
AATTTTTTCTCTTCAGCTTTTTTCTCTCTCCGTCTTTTTCTCTTTTTCTTTTTTCATTTAATATCCAATAATAGAAAGACATCATTTTATATTTTATCTCTATAATTAGTGTGATAGCGGGAAGATAGAAGGAGGGAAAGGGAGGGACATCGGATGAGAGAGAAGTAATGGCAACTATCGAGATATTTAGATTGATTCATCGATATTATATATTAATCGTTAGTATAAAAAAAAAAAAAAAAAAAAGAAAGAAAGAAAGTTTATTACGATTTCTTATTAACATAAACTGTAATAAATATTTATTATATCTATGTTATATATTAAAAAAACGTAAATGAATTAATTTTTGTTTTCGAAGAATGTGATGAGGAATGAACGAAAAAGAAAAAGGAAAAAAAAAGAAAAAACTAAGAAAAAAAAAAAAGAAGAAAAATATAAAAGATAATGGATTTAACCGGCTTTCTCGAGTTGTCGTTTTTAAAGTTAGATTTCTGTTAGGATTCTTTTAAGGAAGGGCAAGATGAAATTTGTCGAGCTACGCGTTATTAGAAACGCATGGGACTCGCTTGCTCGTTCAGAGAGCTCACAACACACACACAGATATATACACACTTACACATAGATTTACATGGTTACGTTCGTGATCATCGCGCATATCGGAGGACTGGATTCGCCATGAGCTCACATAGCGAGCTTCGTATTCTTACGAAGACGCGTATTAACCGCAAGGACTCGTTTCAGCATCGGTCCGGTGTTGGGGCGTGTCGACAACAACAACGACGACGACGACGACGACAACGACGAGGACAACGACGACGACAACAACAATAACAACAACAACAACAACAACAACAATAACAATAGCAACAACAATAACAACGGCTAATAATGAGAATTGAGATTTATTAAATGATGATCTTATTTTCTTTTCGGGAAGATCGTTCATTAGCAATTCGCTAATGGAAAGAATCTTCAAAATTTTCTTCGAACTTTGTCGAATCGTTTCGATGATTTCGTTGTAGTAGTACGTGCCGATTCCTCCTTTCACTCATACACGTATAGTATATTAGTGAGAGTATCGCGTATACGTGAGTATATATGTATTAGATATGCGTGCGCTCGTGCTCGCTCATCTGTGTATATATGTATGCGTGTGTTTGCGTATGTATGTACTTATTTCCAAAAAGATATCCGTGTCTTCCACGTTACGCCTTCGAAAACTAAAAGAGTTTATTCCGAAAGTTGTCGGTGATAAAAACTCGTCAAACACTGGCCTGTCTGTATTGACCTAAAACCACCGTTGTACGTCTCTTCTTCTTCTTCTTCTTCTTCTTCTTCTTCTTCTTCTTCTTATTCTTCCTCTTCCTCTTTTGCCTCCTCTTCTTCTTCTTCATCTTCTTCTTCTTCTGCCATACTTCGAATCATCGATGTAGAAACTTCGTTAACGGGAGACGTGTAAATAAGAAAAGGAAACTCTTTGCTAAACTTTCCTCGTTAATTCTCTTTTTCTTTTCTTTTCTTTTCTTTTTTTCATTTCTTTTTTCTTTCTTTCTTTCTTTCTTTTTTTTCTTTCTTTTTTCTTTTTTTTTTTTTTCTTTTTTGGTATAATTCTCCTTCGCCACTCTCAACGTACAAACTTTATCTCACGGCATTAATATTACGGCTACCTTGATTTTATTTCGATCGAAACGAAATGTATCGATCGAATAAATATATTGATTCAGTTAATCAAACATAAAATCAGAATGAAATTGCAATTTAAATGTAAATCGTAATATTTTGATATTTTTTTACGATGTAATCGAGAGATACAGATTTAGATTACGAGGGATTTAACTTCTTCGATTTCCAATGACAATTTAAGGGCTAACGCTTTTTCCTTATTTTTATTTTTATTTTTGTTTCGACAAAATACGACAATACATTATTCTTCGTCACGTATCGTTTAAAGTTAATAAAACAGATAACAAAACTTTCATCAATAGATTTTAAATAATTAAATCATTGATTGAACTTTGTGTACCGTGTTATTTTCTTTTATCAGATAATTCAATGATATCATAGATTTGATAGAATTATTTTCACGAAAAGATTTTTTCGAGAAAATTTGTAGAGAAAATTCGTCGTAGACTTTTTATCGAATTGACTCGTCAAAGCTGTTGTATAAGGAAACGTTTCAAAGCTAATTAAAACAAGCAAGGTTAAAGGGAAATCATTTCTTCTAAAAGATCACTCGATCTGCTGTTCCCGTAGACATTAGCACGTTTTCCCACGATTCTTTAGAATCCTCCTTTCTCTCTCTCTCTCTCTCTCTCTCTCTCTCTCTCTCTCTGTCTCTCTCTGT
This sequence comes from Vespa crabro, assembly GCF_910589235.1. Classification (NCBI taxonomy): domain Eukaryota; kingdom Metazoa; phylum Arthropoda; class Insecta; order Hymenoptera; family Vespidae; genus Vespa; species Vespa crabro. The sequence continues at coordinate 2,395,032 of NC_060978.1, read as the reverse complement.
CTCTCTCTGTCTGTCTGTCTGTTTCTCTCTCTGTCTCTCTTTCTATCTCACTTGTGCGACCTAACCAAGCTTCACAAAATTACATTCGCGGATTTTAAACAAAGTCGTCGCGGAAGCCAAGAGGGAAGGTAGAAAAAGAAGAAGGCGAAGAGAAGGAGAAGGAGGAGGAGGAGGAGGAGGAGGAGGAAAAGAAGGAAGAAGAAATTCCCTCCCGTAGTAAGAAAGGCCGTGGGACGACTTACTGTCTGTAGATATTAGAACTTGTTTCTTATCCTACCCCTTTTGTTTCTAAGCAACGTATCTATCTGCGCATTTAGCTACAATTAAGATATAGAAAAAGGAAAAAAAAAAAAAAAAAAAAAAACAAAAAAAAGAAAACACATATTAAAAGAAAAAAAAAATCCCACACAAAAAAGATACATCAGAGAAAGAGAATCATACATAAGATAGAATCATATTCTCATAACTATATTGGAATATAGGAAAGGAGAACAATGCATTTAAATAGATTTTCATATATTTATCTATCCTCTTTTATCTATCTTACTTTATAGTTAACATTACTCATTGAATTAATCAACGATATATTATATATCTATCTTTTAAATAATTATTGAATAAAAAATAACAGAGGTATAATAAATGGATCAAGTTTCGTGAATTGATCAGATTAAATATAACTTATGAAAAATATTATTATACATTAATTATGCTTTGTGGTATCCAATAAAAAAAAAAAAAAAAAAAAAAAAAAAAAAAAAAAAAAAAAAAAAAATGAGAGAAGAACAAAAAAAAGAATGAAGACAAAAGAAGGAAAAAGAAAAAGAAGAAGAAGAAAATAGAAGAAGATAGATAAAATATAAATAGATAAAGAGATTTAGGGAGATAGTTTTAAACAGGGAGAAAGAGAGAAAGAGGGAGAGAAAGAGAGAGAGAGAGAGAGAGAGAGAGAGAGAGAGAGAGAGAGAGAGAGAGACAGAGAGGAGAAAGTTAAGGGAAGAGAAGGTAAAGTACGTTAGGTAGGTAGAAGGAAGACCGTAGAAGGAGCGAAATACGAAAGGCGGGAGAGAAAAGGGAAGATGGTGGCCTCGCGCTGTCCATTCAGCGGGCACCTGCCACGTTAAATTCAGCCAGGCCCAACCTGGATCGCCGCATAGCATAACTCTCTCTCTCTCTCTCTCTCTTTCTTTTTCTCTCTTATTCCCTCCCTCTCTTTCCACTATATCCTTCTTTCTTACTCTTATGCTATGGATACGATCGAAAAAAGAGAGAAAAGAATGAGGGAGATTACGAGGAAGTGGCCCTTACCAGTAGATACATCCCTCTTACATCACTTCGTTCTTATTCTTTTAATGTTATTCGTACCACTGGTTAACGAAAGACAGACTGAGATAGAGATAAACAAAAAGAAAGAGAGAGAGAGAGAGAGCGAAAAAAAAGATTGTAAGATTTCACACCGATAATACAATCCCTTCTCTCTCTCTCTCTCTCTTTCTTTTTCTCTCGTTTCCTTGCACGTACACTCTCTCTCTCTCTCTCTCTCTCTCTTTCTTGGTGTTGTAGGCATGCGAGGCAACTGTACCTTGCAACTGTTATCTAGGCAACGACCTTGCTTCTCTCTCTCTCTCTCTCTCTCTCTCTCTCTCTCTCTCTCTCTTTTTCTCTTTTTCTCTTTCTCTTTCTCTTTCTCTTTCTTTCGTCACGGAAGTTGCTTCGAGTAGTTCTTCTTCTTTCTTCTTCTTTCTTTTTGTTTTTGTTCATCGTCGTCGTCGTCGTCGTCGTCGTTGTAGTTCACTTCGTCCTTGTAATCTTTGGTATCTTCAGCGTAGTCATCGTCGTCGTTTTTACTGTTGTTGTTGTTGTTGTTGTTGTGATCGTTGTTATTATTGTTATTGTTGTCTACAAGTTCATTGATCCGTTCGGAAAATCATTGACCTTTCTATGAATCTATTTGTATATCTATTCAAGAATTTGCTAAAGGATTATTCTATCATAATACATACAAAACCGTCATTCATCAGTCTATCATATTATTATCGTTGTTATTATTGTCATTGTTATTATTGTTGCAACTGTACATACCGTAAATTCATCGATCCGGTTAAAAAAAAAACAAAAAGAAAAAATCATTGACCTTTCTGTGAATCTACCTACACCGATGACAATTTTAGAAATTCAAATTCATTACCTTTTGGAAACACAATTCGAACGATTTTAAATATCAAAATCTCTTTAAAAAATATTTACTTATTTTTGTAAAGGAGAGAGGAAAAAAAAAAAAGAAGAAGAAGAAGGAAAAAGGAAATTGAAGAAAAGAATTTTGTCGGTAAAGCTCGGATTTGCAAAGCGTGATTTTCTGAGAAAAGAAATTGAGGGCGAATTTCCGATGTAAAGTCTTTATCCAAGATTAGCAGAAGAATTTTTCTCCCTTAGTTCTTGTAAACTCATTAATTATCCATCACCCTCCTACCCTCTCTTACCCTCTCCCCTTTTCCATTCATTTTCTTATTTCCTTTGAGAAACTTTTACTTTCAATTCGTTCCTTCGAACTTTCCTTTTCTGTGTATAAGATAGATAGATAAATAGACAGATAGATAGAAAGAAAGAAAAATAAAGAAAGAGAAAAAAAACAGGAAAAGAATAATAATAATAATAATAATAATAATAATAATAATGATGATGATGATGATGATGATGATGATGAAAAAAATGAATACGCATTTCCTTTGAATTTTTTTTTTTTTTTCTTTCATTTTTCTTTCTTATCGTCTTTACGCAAAGAAAGCACACACACACACGCATACGCATATATCTGCCTATAAATAGAAAACTCTTTCGATTATTTCGAGGACACAGCTGCTACACTGAATAGTGGTTTAACGTTCGAACTATTATATTTACTGTTATAGTATTCTCGATAGCCTAGTTTTAACTCGCCCGGATAGACGATTCTCTTGATAAAAATTATATCGGGGGGTCTGTTATTTGTCGAGTAAGTAGTTTGAAATATTTAACTACGTAATAAAGTATAATGAGTATAAATTTGACACTTAATTATTTATAATCGTTTAATATATATATATATATATATATATATATATATATATATATATATATATATATAGCGATCATTTTTATTATTAAAAATTTTTCTAATTAATTTGAAAAAGAAATTTACTTATCGAATAAATAGAAATGAAAATAATATATATTTATTTGTTATCTTTTTTTGTTAGCTTCTTTTCATTCTACTAATACGATTTCATTGAAAGCTGTTACATTGAATGGCTTCTTTTTCCTTATGCGATCCGTATATCACTGTTATGCTATTTTTATGGATCGTATGGCTTGTAGGAGAGGTGGGCGGAAGGGAAAGGGGAAGCCTTCTCTTCTTTAACTCGATCATCGATAGTAAAGAAATCGATTTAAAATTCTATATGATTGCGTTCTCCGGATTATTCGCTATCCATGCATATTAATTCCTACATATACTTTTACTAATAATAATACTAAAATATAAATGTATATATATATATATATATATATATATATATATATATATATATATATATACATATATGTACTTTTTTTTCTGGAAAAGGAGATTATTCACTTAATACGATTTTACAGAAATCGATTTAAAATTCTATATTATTGCATTTTTCAAATTATCGGACCGATCCATTTATCTGTTTGTAGATTTTATTTATAATTAAAATAAAAAAAATATATATATATATATTAATTCGTGATAAAAAAATATTTGTGAGAAGTGTTATATTAATTTAATTATTATTTATATAAACTTTATATAATATATATAATATAATAATAATACTAATTATATATGTTACATATATATATATTATTATTATTATTATTATTATTATTATTATTACTATTATTATTAACTTTAAGCGCGAATTGTAGTAATATTCTTTTCCTTTCAATTGCAAACATCCCGTTTCTATTATTAACCGTACAAACAAGACCATTTTGTTATCTCGCTTTACCTACTCGGTTGAAACGTGCTCGTTCAATTTTTAATGTTCTTACACGAGGTCTTTGCAAATAAAAGAGAGAAAGAAAAAAAAGAAAAGAAAGAAAAAAAAAAACAAAAATTGCAGTGGAAATAATTGGAGTAAAAAAAAAAAAAAAAAAGAAAAAAAAAAGAAAAGAGAAGATATAGACAGGAGGTATAGGAAAGTTTTTGAAATTGGATAAGAGTGTATGTAGGACTTCGCTCGACATCGAAAAACGAGGAAACCTTGCGTGGCGCATAAGCTCGTAATAATTTTAACGGAGCGTCGCGTGTAAGAAAACACAGGATTCTCTTTGCTATTCCATTTCTTATCAATAGTCGGAAAGAGATAAAAGATAATGAAAAAAATTAAAAAAAAAAAAAAAAAAGAAAAAAAGAAGAGAGAGAAAAAGAACGAAAGAAAAATCGTTCTTGCAGGTTCGTTATACATCTTTTTTTTTTATCTCTTTTTTTTTTTCTTTCCCCCCTCCCCAGCCGACTTCAATAAAAATTTAAATTACTTCATTTTTCTATATAATAATAATAATAATAATAATAATAATAATAATAATAATACAAATTCATATCCGATATATTATGTATCCAATATATTAATCCAATATATGAATCGTAAATATTTCCTGATGAATTATCATTTTGCAAATTTTTCGTCTTAACAATTTTCATAAAATTTACTAACAAACTTTTTAAATATTCTAAATATATTCATGTATAAATACGTATATTATAAATAAATAAATAACTAAATAAATATATATATATATATATATACACATATGTTTTTAGTAAAGTATTTCGAAAATATGTACATATATTATATGTATGAACATTTTTCTTTTTTTTTTTTTTTTTAATAATACTTTTTAAAAAGTGCTGAAACCATCCACTAAAATATTTCCCACTTATTCCGTAATACTCTGCCTATGTGTATGTGCCTATATATATATATTTATATGTATACATAATTGTTTCTCTTTTTCTCTGGCATTTAAAGAATAAATTATAAACCATTTCGTTACGTTCTCACAAGAGACGAGTTTTTCGCTTTCAGTTAATAACCTTTAGTACGTTACCGTGTATAATGATAGTTCGTTGAATATGTGGGTCGTGTAAAATGAACATTCCCTTTCCCATAAAAAGAGAGGACCGATTCGCGTATCACGATCGAAAATAACAAAAGTCGTTCCGCTACGTTGATCCAAAAAGAGAAAGAGAGAGAAAGAGAGAGAGAGAGAGAGAGAGAGAGAGAGAGAGAGAGAGAGAGGGAGAGAGAGAGAAGGAGATAGATAGAGAGATGTTCATCACTGAATGATAATTAGTGTCACGCACTCGTTTTATATATACGTATACAATATATACATGTGTGTGTGCGCGTGTGTGTGCGCGTGTGTGTGTGCATGGATGCATGTACATTTATACGGTCCAAAACACCTTATTCAAACAAAATTACCTTTCCGTGCAATTTTGAAGTCGATAAGGAAGGAAGAATAAAAAAAAAAAAAAGAAAAAAAAGGGGGAGCAATGATCCCTGTGAATGAACCGCAACGTTGATGGGTGTCATTGGAACCATAAAATTACGGTACGATTAACACTTAAACGATTATTACACGTGCGATAGATCTCGAATCGTTACGAGACATCTAACGTGTCTAATAACGGTTTGTTGACTCCCACAAAAACCAGTTTTCCAATAAAATACATATCAAAAGGTATCCATGGAAGTTCGGGTTTAATTTAATTTTTAACTTTTTCTTTGTTTATTTTATTTTCCTTTTTTTTCCTTTTTTCTTTTTTTTTTCATTTATTTTATTATTATTATTATTATTATTATTATTATTATTATTATTATTATTATTAAAGCGGATAGATAAGTAGGCAATTAGATTAGATAAGATAAATAAGACGACTATATAATATCTTAGGTATATTAAAATCGAGAGTTGTTATTTATTTATTCGATTTAAAATGATATCACGTTTGAATACCAATTGAAAATATTTCTTTTTTCTTAAAAACGATGTGATATAAGAAATTTATTTATAATTCTATATATATATATATATATATATATATATATATATATATTATTTAATATAATAAATAACATATATGCTGTTACTTAATTAGAAATTAATCGACACAGATACACACGCACACGCGCACACACATATATATATATATAATCAATCATCGTATATGAGGATATATCCACATTCATTAATCATAATACTAATTTGTATGACGTAACAAACGTATTATTCGAGAAGACGCATGAGGCGTCTAAAGTCTTACGAAAGATGATTTAAGAATGAAAAAAAGAAAAAAAAAAAAGAAAAATTGGAAAAGAGAAAGAAAGAAAAACAGAAACAAAAAAAAAGGAAAAATAGAAAGAAAGAAGGAAGGAAGGAAGGAAAAAGAAGAAAAGGAAAAAAACAAAAAAAAGAAATATACCTAATTTTATCCTAAAGACGTAGTAGCGTTACTATTTTTGGTCTTTGAAATAGCGGATGAGAGGGCACCGTTTTATTACGAAAGTCTTTCGGACTTGATTCGAGCCGCTTACTACACGCTTTTCCACTGTACCGTTTGCGCTCGCGCGTTATGCTGCTCTTGCTGTCTTCTTTCATTGGGATCGTATACACTTGATATGTGTACATATCTATATCTATATATATATATATATATACACACCTACATACATACATTCATACGTACCTACATACATACATACATATATATATGTGTATATGTATATATATATATATTTCTGTCCTTTTCCTCTGTCGCTATCTTTATTGTGCGTGTATATGTGTGCGTGTGCGTGTGTGTATGTGTGTTGGTTGAGAGGGCTTGGACGTGCTCACCGTGACCAGCAGGCTGGACGTCCGGAATGCGAGCGGAACCCGTTTCTATGAGTCAAGTCTGGCTATTGACAACAGCCTCACTCTCCTCGTGCTTCTCATCGTCATCTTCGTCTCCTTCGTCTTATTCGTCTTATTCGTCTTATTCGTCTTATTCGTCTTAGTCTTCGTCTTCGTCTTCGTCTTCGTCTTCGTTTTATTCGTCTTCGTCTTCGTCTTCGTCTTCGTCTTCGTCTTCGTCGTCTTGATAACCGATCCTGCTCGACTCGAGTGATCGCACATCTTGATCCCTCGGTAGGATACAGGAAAGAATGATTTCGCGAAATGTAAGATCGAATTTCCGGAGTTATATATATATATATATATATATATACATACGAGCTCTTTTTTCGAATACATATGTGCTTATGCGTATATGTTTATTCTAATTCTTTTTAACTGGATTATTTTCTTCCAATTTTTTTTTGTCTCTCTCTCTCTCTCTCTCTCTCTCTTTTTGTTCTCTTTTTTTCTTTTCTTTTTTTTATTTTTTTTCGTCTAATATTTTTAAGCACAATGTTTATGTTTACTTCAGTGTGCTTACGCACACACCCACGCACCTGTGCGTAATGTATTTATATACTCGTTTATTCTCACTCGTTTTAACAAAATTAATTCCTTGGAAAACATTTTTTTCACCCTCTTTTTGTCCTTTCTTCCATTATAACTATCAAGTATAATAATATTTAGCTACGATCTAATAGAAAGATCTAA
>NC_060978.1:2352376-2384876 GCF_910589235.1 Vespa crabro | reverse complement strand
TACGTAGAGACGACCTTGAGAGATCGAGAACGAACGAGAAAGAAAAAGACGGACAGAGAGAGAGAGAGAGACAGAGAGAGAGAGAGAGAGAGAGAGAGAGAGAGAGAGAGAGAGAGAGAGAGAGAGAGAGAGAGTGAGAGAGTGAGAGAGAGTGACAAGCAGAATAATTTGAATCGAAAGACAGGACACTATGTAAGGTGTTAAACGAGAGGACAGCCTTCCGCCCGTGAAATCAGCGTCGAGTAATGCTGAAGCATATCCTGACGGGGCAACCGTCATCAGCGGGCTCCAGGCATCACCACAATGATTATCAGACGAGCTCTGGCTCGTTGCACGCCGGCCACCATCATCACCATCAGCACAATCAACAGGAGCAACCGCAACAACAACAACAACAACAACAACAACAACAGCAGCAGCAACAACAGCAACAACATTACGGTGGCAACGGTAGCTGTGGTACGATCGCACGTGGAACGTCATCAAACTCTGCTCGGACGAACGGTATCGACGTTTACGAATCATTGGTTCATCAAACGTCGCAAAGACAAACGACGACGGGATCGTCGAACGTTCATCAAGCAGCTACGACACCTTCCTCGGCTCATCGTCATCCATTGAATCATTCGCAATTAAGCGTTAATAATCTCTCGCAACGGCTCAATCACTCTCACGCCCTTAATCTCTCAACCCTGTCGACGTCTAAGCATTCGGTTAACAGTGTCAGTCCGGTAGTTGGTGCCAGTAACAATGTCAACGGACAGAATAATAATAATAATAACAATAATAATAATAATAATAATAATCTGTCGAGTGTGCCAGGTCAGACGGTCGTCGGTGTTCAATTGCCGATTCATCAGGATAGACCTAAGGCGAACGGTGGCTTCGATATATCGAGATTATCTAGATTACCTAGCCAAACGACACCTTCCCCAGCACCTGTTCTTCATCAGTCGGCATTACAGGCCGTCCAACAACAAATCGGACACGCTGGACCAACCGTCATACCTCTTAACGCCTCGTGGTCATCCTCATTGTCGAGGAATCATAGATGCCACGAGGCAGGCGTTAAGGAGATGTTAACGAGCCTTGGATTACTGTGTTTGGTATCTCTGTTGCTCGCTCTACTTTCCCTGATCTTCCTATTGAAGATTTCACCATTGACGGTCACGCCGAGTAGCCTAATCAGCCCGGAGGAGTACACGATCGTCTACGAGGTGACCTTGGCTTTATGCGCCCTCGCTCTGTCCTTGAACCTGTGCTGCCTATTGGTCTGCGCGATACAGTTCCTCTTTGCTGTTAAACTCGTCAAGACGTCGTATCAGGGACATCGGTAAAAATATTTTCTTTCATTTTTTTCCGTTCTTCTCTTCTTCTTTTTTTTTTCTTTTTTTTATTTTCTTTCTTGTTTCTCTCTTTTGTTTTTTCCTTTTCGCGATCAACCACGCTTTGTACACACACACACACACACACATATATATATGTATATATACATGTGTGTGTGTATACGTACGTATGCTATGTATACACACATATACACAAATATATATATATATATGTATATATGTATATATATTATATGTACAATTTCTACTTTGCGAGGCCGTTAACCGATGAACGATGAGCCGAGCGAAGGGAACCGCTTATCGTGCGAGTTTGACGCCCTGGAATCCAGTTCGATTACTTTCGAGAGTGCCGACGGCCGGCTGGCCGCCGTTACAACGGAGGATCCGTAATTAATTAACGAAATAAGAAAAGCCGTCCCATTTCGAACGATCGACCATGCAATAACGTACCTCGTGACCCTCGTGAAAGCTTTCCGGGGATCGCCATACTGTCGTCGTCGGTATCGTTTCTATACTCAAACCTTTTTCCTTCTTATTTTTTTATTTATTTATTTATTTACTTACTTATCTATCTTCTTTTCTTTTTTACAACCATTTGTAACGAATACTTCGTTCGGTAATTAATAATTAATTGTATCATAGTCCTGTCACTTTTATTACGTACTTTGATATCTTTTATTATAAATATCGAGAAATTTATTTAAGAAAAAAGAAAAAAAATATATATATATACATATACCGATTAAAAGGCTTAGAAATATTGACCCCAATAAATGGTAGTCTGGTTAGAAGGAAAGAAAAAAAAAAAAAGCTGACGAACATATTTTTGACAGTAAACCAACCGAACAAAATTCTTCTAGTGATTATTAAATCCCAGTCTTTTTTTTTTTTCTTTTTATTTTTCTCTTGACACACATATATATATATATATAAATGGCTAACAATTATGGGTCTATCTTTTTTTTTTCTCCTTCTTCTCTCTCTTTTTTTTTTTTTTTTCTTTCGAGTAAAAAGTAATAGAAGATAGTGAAAGACAAGGAACAACGTCGTTGGTATGTCACGCGTACGCAACGCCAAATCCTCGACACACTTTTTTTTTCTCTTTTCCTCTTTTTTTTTTTCTTCTACTTTTTTTTTCTTTTTTTTTTTTTTTTCAACGCTCTCCGCGTACACAACCAACGATCAAGATTATTCCTTCGGAATAAGTTCTCAGCCATCCATGCGTACATACACATTATACTTACATACAACATACATACATACATATATAAACACACACGTATATATAAGTATATGGTCGAAAGTAGGTGTCTCGTATCCAGCACGAGATCAATGAGTTTCGCGATACATCATCGGTTGTATCTCTTCTGTATAGTGTTTCTTCTCACGGAGAGTTGAGAGTGAATGCGGAACGTAAAAATTCACGTCCTGTGTACCTCTTACGTACATATATATATATATATATATATATATATATATATATATATATATGTATATACACGTACGTATATATAACACCTACATACGTATTCTTAAAGGAATACAATCGTGATAGGCGGCAAAACGCACAGGTGCGAAGCGGCAACCTTTTTAGCGATGCAATGCGGATGAAATGAAATGGAATGAAATGAAATGAAATGAAATGAAATGAAATGAAATGAAATGGAATGAAAAAGAGAGGAAGAAAAAAAGGAAGAAGAAGAAGAAGAAGAAGAAGAAGAAAAAAGAATTAAAGTACGATATGAAAAAGTAGAAGATACCTCTACATGTTATGAGATGTTCAAGATGCGATCGAGAAGTTCGTCGAGCGTGACCTCTCTTCTTTATTTCGTAACAGCCGGTAGATAGACTAGAAACTTACAAAAAAAAAAAAAAAAAAAAAAAGAAAATAAAAATGGAGTCTTCTATACGAGAAATGCAATGAAAATTAATTGGCATATATATGTTTTTTTTTTTTTTCCTGAAATTAATTGCTCGATATTTATAATAAAGTATCAAATACCTAATAAAAGTGACGCAACTAAAATATGTATGTATATATATATATATATATATATATATATATATATATATATATATATATATTATATACATTTATACATACAATTATTTGTATATGTGGATAATGTATAATAATCGGATGTTTTTAGAAATAGATCGATGAACTTTAAGAAAAATTCTTTACTCGTTTGCATGTATGGAGAAGAGAAAAAAAGAAAGAAAGAAAAAAAAAAAAAAAAGAAAAGAAAAAAGAAAATAATTGTAGAAACATTTCAATCCGGAAATCTTTTCTTTTCGAGTTATAAACAATTTTTTTTTTTCTATTATTTTTTCTTTTTTTTTTTTTTTTTATAACAGACTTTAAAAATAATTTTCAAATCGATAGGAAATTTCGTTTTTTTTTTTAAAGTAACCAGAAAAAAGAAATAAACTACGATTTCACAATGATTTCCTTTTGGCATTGATGCGCATATATGCGCGTTTATCTCGCATCGACCTTGCACGGATTGTTCGATGCATATAAAAAAAAACGTCTGATGTAAATGAAGCAGAAGAAGAAGAAGAAGAAAAAAAGCAGATATTTATATAACTTGGAAAAGGAAACATTCGGAGGATTTATGTTTGTATGATCCTTTTTTTTCTTTTTTTTTTTTTTCTTTCTCTTTTTCTTTTTCATCCTTACAAAAAGTATAATATGTTCTTAAAGTTTGATGATCTATTTCTGATACACCCTATATATATATATACGTATGGATGCTTCTATGTATCTATATACATATATAGATATAGTAAACGAGGTCGTGATAATTGGTAATTAGAACGTTTAGAAATCTAATGATATTGGTAATTATAAATCATGATTTCATCGAATCGCGATCGATCCCTTTTTTTTTTTTTTTTGGAGAAAATAAAATCTCTTATGATAAACTTCGTTAATGTAAAAGTATAATGTTTAAGTAACATTAATTATAAATTTATCTTATCAACCGGAAAGATAACCGATGATCCCGGTTGTTATATATTTTCTCTTCTGTTTTTTTTTTTTTTCTCTTTTTAATTTTTTATATACTCCCACCAACATCGTTATCATGCGAGCTTATATCAACTGGCCCTGGCCCTATTATTTACAATCCCTTATCCATTTCTAGAGTATTTCAGAGGGAATTTAGAGGAGTATAAGGGCGGGACTGGATGGAGGAGGGAAGAGGAGGAAGAATGTGGAGAAAAAAAAGAAAAAGAAAAAAAGAAAAAAGAAAAGGAAACAAGGTCCCCTTGTAGGGAATGTCTGTAAAAATCGTTTTTGAAATTCCACGTGTTTATTCGGAGGCCTCCAAGGCACAGAAACCTGAGAGAGAATTTTCCGAAGTTTTTTCTCTCTTTTTTTTTTTTTTCTAGTTTAGTAGTAGTAGTAGTAATAGTAGTAGTAGTAGTAGTAGTCGTCGAAGGTCCCATGCGATTGAAATTCTATCGTCGCGTCTGCCATCGTACCCGTTGTCTCTTTCTTCTTTTTCTTTTCTCTTTTTTTTTATTTTCTTTTTTTCTCTCTCTCTCTCTCTCTCTCTCTCTCTCTTTTGACTGCGGTAAGATGAAAGTCGATCTCTTCGTAGAAAGACGTATTAGAGCACGTATTAGAACTCGTATAAAAAAAAAAAAAAAAAAAAATAATAAAAACGAAAAGAAAACAGAATAAATAAATAAATAAATAAATAAATAAATAAAGTAACAGGAAAAAATTTCAATAACATAAACAACGACAATGGCGGATCGATCGGTCGAAATTCATTGAAAATATTCGTCTTTGTAATGGTATTAAGGATAATAAGTGTATTTTTTATTTTTCGACGTTCTTATCACGTTCGTTACTTATTCTCTCTCTCTCTCTCTCTCTCTCTCTTTTTTTTTTATCTCTTTTTATCTCAATCGTTTGAAATTCGTTGAAATTTCCCATCTTTGGTGGTACAACGATAAGTAGACACGATCGATCGGACTCGCTTTTATTTTTGAACGTTCTTATCACGATCGTAGCTTATTCTCCTCTTCCTATCTCTCCTCCCCCCGTTTCTCTCTCTCTCTCTCTCTCTCTCTCTCTTTTTCTTTCTCTCTTTCTTTTTCTACCTGCGCTCGTTCTCGTTCATCCTTACGAAGAATGTACAACCTGACGAAAAAAAAAGAGGAAGAGAGAAAGAAAGAAAGAAAGAAAGAAATAAATAAAAAAAAAGAAAAAGAAAAAAAGCTTTTGAAAGCACCGCTTTAGTCAGCAACGTCGGCAAGTATATGGCATTGTTACGAGCGAAGACCTCCATTCTGTACGCCTTCGGACGTGCTCCGAAAAGCGACACGCTAATGGTGAATCCCAGGCCCTTCTCCCGGCCCTTCTCCCGGCCCATTGTCGTTGGTAGACTCTTCAGAGACACCCTGGGGTGCGGCCTTACTCGTTGTCATCGCCGACTACTATGACACTATGACGACGACGACGACGACGACGACGACGACGAAAACGATGATGACGACAACGGCTATGACTATATGACTATGATTATGACTATGACGACGATCTTTTGTTGTGCTGTCGTCATCGTCCGAGAGTACGAATGATAACAACACGAATGGATGAATATCTAACGATCGTACCGAGTCTATTATGAAAAGACATTTTTCCTTCTTCTTTTTCTTTTTCTTCTTCTTCTTCTTCTTCTTCTTCTTCTTCTCTTTTTTCTCTCTCTCTTCATCCTCTTCTTCTTCTTCTACTTCTTCTTCTGTTTCTGCTTCTACTTCTTCTGTTCCTACTATCTACTAAGTACTACTAGCTCATTACCTAAGTGGCTCGCGATAACGGATCTTTGCGCTTTCATACTTACAAATCTCTCTTCTACCCACCACTCTAACTTCATCATTTCACTTGTACTTCATCCTCGACGAAAACCACGAGACAATCGTATATTCCTTTTTCCAATTGTTTCGAACGATTTATTCTTAGATTCGTTCTTTGAAAATGCGTTCAGAATTATATAAAAAAAAAAAAAAAAAAAAGAAAGAAAAAGAAAAAATACAGAAAAAAATATTTACGATTAGACGATCGTTTGTGTGTTCGATGAGAATGATTTCTTTTTTCTTTTTTTTTTTTTTTTCTTATTTTTCTTCTTCGATAAATCTTAGAATTTGTTTGGAAAGAATTTTTTTTTAATCTTTTTCTTCCTTTTTTTCTTTTTTTTTCTTTTTTTTCCGTAGAATGTCCCTGTGAAAAAAAGACAAAAAGTCAGGTGTTAGAAACATTGGGGAAAAATATTATTACGTTCTCTTTAATATTCTCAGACATGAAGGATTAGAATAATTGAGGAAAAAGAATAAATAAATAAGTAAATAAATGAATAAAAAAAAAAAAAAAGAGAAGAAAAGAAAAGAAAGAAAGATCATTGTACTTTCTTTACGTTCTCGAACGAAATTTCATTTTGTAGAATTCTATCGGTTATTGCGATTTGTGTTTTACAAAAGATCGAAGGTACTCTTTATAGAATGTCGAAATTGTTCGCAAAATAATATATATGGCTACGTACGAAAGACAAATTAGCCGAACTCCCGTTGCAAAATTCGTGTCGGCCGATGTAATTACAACCCACCGATCGGCGAACGACCAAAAGATTCCATTCCTCTCCTCTCCTCTCTTTTCTTCTCTTTTCTCTCTCTCTCTTTCTCCTCTCTCTTTCTTTCTACCCCCTCTTTACTCTTTAGTTAAATACCCACTTACGACGATAAAACGTAGGATTCGATGTAAAACGATCGAAACGAATCGTCTTAAACATCTCTTGACTTTCTCTCTCTCTCTCTCTCTCTCTCTCTCTCTCTTTCATTTTCAATGAAATATTTTCATTTACGATGAGCCCACGGTAAAAACGAGTTATCAAATTTAATCCTTTCTCCCTTCCTTTCCCCCTCTCCACCCTCCTCCCCCATTCCCCTCTTCCCTCTTTTCGACTAAGTGATTATTTGTAATCCTACTATAAATTGAATACAATTAAACGAGCATATGTTTAACGTGTTAGTTGTAATGTACGGTTACAAACGATCAACGCACGATTTACTATAAACTTTATTTAAAAAACTTTTGAAAATATATGTATGTATATATATATATATATATATATATATATTCTTTTTTTTCTTTTTTGATATTTAAAAAATTAAAAGTATAAATATTTTTTAATAGGAGTAAAATTTAATGAAAACATTAATAACTTTTTCTTTTAGTTAGTTCTAAAATCAATCAGACGATTAATTCTAAATCGATCATTTGAAAATTGAGAAACGATATTAGAAATGAATATATTGATTTTTATAAAATAACAATTTTAAAAAAAGAGAAAAGAAAAAAGGAAGGGAGAAGAATACAGACCGTGACAAAATTTTTTTCATCCGTCAAATTCAAAAACAATTCAGGCTATCTATGTATATCGAAAATTCATACCGTAAGAAAATAAAATTAAAGAATACAATTGAACGACATGTAAATATGTTAAAATGATTAAGGAATTAAATTAAAAAAACGAGGGATATTTTGTATAAATTAAAAAGTTCATAATCGTCGAATTAATTATCATTAAATCTCATTTATATTTATTTATGTCTATGTTCAAATATATGATTTTTATATTTCTTAATCAGACATAATTAACTATATTGTATTTATCAACGTGTGAAAGTATCGCGTATCCATTCATTTCCGGTATAAACCAAATCGAATCGAAACGTTTCTTTTCCCTTTCTTTCTTTCCCTTTTAATCTCCCTTCACCCCTTAAAGTCGAGTCTCAGTCTCAGCCCCTATGCCTCCTCCCTACTTACGTTTTGTGGTCTAACGCGATGCTCAACGTCTGGTTTATGTTTCGGTTACCATCAGGGTATCGAGCGTTGGTGTTACACACGCGTTATATTCGTCTCTTCTCGAGTGCTACTTCGCATTCCACGGGTTCGAATCTCTCTGGCGTCCAAGAGTCGGCTCTCTCTCTTTCTCTCTCTTTCTCTCTCTCTCTCTCTTTTTTTCAAGGGGCACGTTTCGAGGATAAGGAACGAATTTGCTGGCTCTTCTCGACGAGCCCCATCAACGGACGATGCTTGAGAATTTTCTCCTCGACGGAGGAAAAAAGAGAAAGAGAAAGACACAGAGAGAGAGAGAGAGAGAGAGAGAGAGAGGTCATCGTGTTTTTATTGTCGACTACTTGCTCGCGAGATTTTTCTTCGAATTTCTTTTTTCTTATTTTTCTTCTTTTTTTTTTTTCTTTTTTGTTCGCCCAATCGTTCGTTCTTCCTTTCCTTTTTTTTTTCTCTTTTTAAAAGTCTCCGAAAAAAATTCACGAAGAAAAGTTTTTCACTTTCCTCTTTTTTTTTTCCCCCCCTTTTTTTCTCCTTCCCCCGTCATCCCTCCCTTTGTTTCTTAACTTTTTCTCGTTACGTTTTATATATATATATATATACTTACTTACATACATACATACACACATACGTATATATTGGACATATATATATATATGTATATGTATATCCAATTGTTATGAAGGAATTTGCTAAGGATTTAAACTGTTATTTAAGTTAATCCATAAAGTGACGTTATATTGGTTCTCTCGCTTTAGGGTTCCTTAGGTAAGCCCTAAACTAAAATGTACAATGGATCGTAGGATGAGCCGTGAAAAAGAGAGGGTAAGAGAACAGGTGCGAGTCGAGAAGTCGTAACGGTTATCCCTCTTCCTTCCTTCCCCCCTCCCTCCCGATAATCCTCTCCCACCAATTCCCATACTACCCCTAGTTCCCTATACCATCCAACGTTTATTCCATCGAACCTTTCTCCCCTTCTTTTGCTTCTTCTTTTTTTATTACTTTTTTTTTTATTTTCTTTATTTTTTTCTTTTTTTTTCTTTTCTTTTCCTTTTTCCTTTTATTTCTTTTTCCTTCAAGAAGCGTCAGGGTGCACCCTTTTCGTTACATAGAACAGACACTCGATTCGAACTTCCCTCTTTTCTTTTTTATTTTTTTTTTTTTTTTTTTTTTTTTTTTTTTTATTTTTTTATTTTTTTGAGGAAGGGAGGACGATCATTTCGAAGGAGGTAAAACAGGTACGATCTTTGCTATCTCTCTCTCTCTCTCTCCCTCTCTTATTCCTTTCTTTTTTCTTCTTTCTTCGATGGTTTGTTTTTCGTTCTTTTCCTTTTTTTTATTTTCCTTTCGGTTTTTTTTTTTTTTTTCTTTTCTTTCTTTCGTTCGTTCGTTCTTACGTTAATTCTCGATTATAACCGGTCATTGAGACCGAGAATACGTAAAAGGGTTAACGTACACGTATTTAGGTATTATATGTATTATAGGTATGTTGTATGCATGTACGTAGGTAGATACGTACGATCCATCATCGTGTAGAGAAAGAGAGAGAAAGAGAAAGAGAAAGAGAAAGAGAGAAAGAGAGAAAGAGAGAGAGAGAGAGAGAGAGCATCGTACGATCAACGCGTACGATCCATCATCCCGTACCTGGTGAGAAGTTAACGCTCACCGATCCACAT
Source organism: Vespa crabro (assembly GCF_910589235.1). Lineage (NCBI taxonomy): Eukaryota > Metazoa > Arthropoda > Insecta > Hymenoptera > Vespidae > Vespa > Vespa crabro. The sequence continues at coordinate 2,374,989 of NC_060978.1, read as the reverse complement.
CGTTGGAAACGTCGTTCCGTGTTTTTACCATAACCGCCTGGTTTTATATATCATCTCTAAGATGATCGCTTATTCGAGACCTTTACGTTTTACCTTACGTTAGAAAACGTAATTCATGACATTTACTTTTTGACTTTCATTTCGTACGTTCGTTCGTTCGTACGTACGTTAGTTCGTTCATTTGTGTAAATAGATTCGTTTGTAAGTTCCTATTATTATATTTATCATTAACAATTTTTTTTCAATTATCGATTATCAACGAAATCCGATTGATCTTTCAATGTCGATACTTGAATCAACGTATTCTTATGATTTTAATTATTATTGTTGTTTCTCTTGTTGTTGTTGTTGTTGTTGTTGTTATTGTTGTTGTTGTTGTTGTTGTTGTTGTTGTTGTTTTTGTAATTTTATAAAGGAATTCGTTCCTTTTCATTCTTTTTCTTTTTATCCGTTTTAAATGTTAAAATAATTTCTTTTTTCTTTTTCTTTTTTATTTTTCTTTTCTTTTCTTTTCTTTTCGTGGTGTTTTTTCTTTTTATCATGCGACAGACTGCACACGTACAATATCGTATATTTACATATCGTCTATTTATACAGATACATCCTGATTATTTTACTTTTTTTATATATTACATGTCCATTGCGTTTTATTTATTATCCTCGTTTGAAACATTTCTCTTTTCGTCTTATATATTTCGTCGTTATAATAATATTATTCGTCGTTATAATAATATTGCCAGAAATTATATATATGTATATATATATTTCTTTTCTTTTTCTTTTTTTTGTTTTCTTTTTTTTATTTTTTTTTTTTGTAAGTCATTCTTACTTCTCACGCGTATAAATCTTGAAACGTAGTCTGAGAAAACGATGGGTTAATTTAATTTCCCTATTTATAGATGGGTGTTTCTCTTCTATTGCATTTCTAGAAACACGACTCGTCGTAGTCCTTTTATTTACGTTCCTCGCGGTGTTATTTGTGGAACCGTTGAATATTTCATATCCTTTTAATTCGACTTCTTCGCCGTATTATATGCATTTCAACAAGTAACAACCAGGCTGAAGGACGAAGGACGAAGGACGAAGGACGAAGGCTGAAAACCGGTCGATATGAAAATCTTATTCAATTTTCGTCTTTAATACGACGATGTCGCGATGTCGTTTTAATTATATACCATCGAAAGTTATGATAAAGCTTAGATAAATGGTTTTGATAATAAATAATGAATAGATAATATATAATTTATTAAATTAATAATATATATATATATATATATAATTTATCTCAATAAAAAATTATAGAACATTAAAATATAGAATAGTGATAAAGAATTATTAAACTATTAAGTTAAGATTAAAAGAAAGAAAGAGAGAAAGAGAGAGAGAGAGAGAAAACAACTCATTAACAAAAATAAATTAAGAATAATATAGAGATGTCCATTCGAGATTTATCGATAAAAGATATAAAAACTATAAATATATTTGAAATAAAAAGTGTGCCCTTGAACGTTTCTTTTTTTTTTTTTCTTTTTTGTTTACTTCCGACATCTAAATAAAATCGATGTTTGTAACAAAAAAAAAAAAAAAAAGAAAAGAAAAAAGAAAAAAAAATAGAAAACATGGCCGCTCGATCCCTGGCTTCCAGCCGGAAGTGCAATGGCATAAACACGGCTTCGCTTCGGTTACGTTCTCGCTCTGCTATGAAATACATTAACAGATAATAGTAGTAGTAGTAGTAGTAGTAGTAGGAGTAGGAGTACGTAATAGTGATGTTAATAGTGTTAGTAGTGGTATACTACTAAGTAGTAGTAGTAGTAGTAGGAGTGATAGTAGTACAGGAAAAAGAAAAGGAAGAAGGGTAGAAGAAGAAGAAGGAAGAAGAAGAAGAAGAGGAAGAGGAAGAAGAAGAAAAAAGAGGAAAGAGAAAAGAGGAAAGAGGGAAAAGGGCTCGTCATCATGTCCTAGCTCTTCTTCGAGTTCCCCGACATTGTGCGGCTAACCGTTTCGCAACATATTACATGCATCTTTCTCTAACGGCACGTACCTATGTGGTTACATACCGTACACATGAATATATATATATATATATGTATATATGTATATATATATATGTGTGTGTGTGTGCATGTATATATGTATATACCTCACGCATGTCTCTCTACGCACTTATATAGGGTGACTCAAATATAAACTGTTACAACAAACTTATGTTAATATATTTATATGTATATATATATATATATATATATATATATATATATATATATATATATATAGCGATTCTGTAACTTGACTTGTAACTCTAAACGCATGATTTTCCAAAAAATCAATAATTCATATTTTACATCTTTTATCACATCAAATTTATCTATATATATATATATATATTTTCTTTTTTTATTTATTAATTCATTCATTAATTAATAATCAATCGTAAATTAATTATAATCTATTAATAATTTTACGATGATACGATGCCTATCATTTTCTATTGCTTTATAAATAAAAGTAATTTATTACGTTTGCTTTGATTCACCCAGTATATTTATAATACCTACGTATTTACGTGCAGTTACATACGTGCTTATGTATGTATAATAATCATCAATATATCGTGAAAGAGGCTCGTCCCCACGTGGAACCGTTCGCCAACTAGAATGACTATGGTTCTCGCTTTAATATCGTCTTTCTTCTCTTCTTCACCTTTTCTCTCTCTCTCTCTCTCTCCCTGTTTTTTTTTCTCTTTTCCACTCTTATAAATTACAAACACTTCTCTCTTGTGGCAATGAAACCGGCCGTTCCGCGAGCTTAGCGCGGTTTTTCCGCATTGCCATTTATGAATCCGTCGGTCGGTCGTCGACACCGTATAAGAATATAAAAGCGAGAAGATATTCTAAATACGGCCGACATTAACTTTTGATACCCTTTCTCTCTCTCTCTCTCTCTCTCTCTCTCTCTCTTCATTGTGGTATACGTCTGAATATGTATATATATATATATATATATATCTTACATATATATATTTAGTAACATATATATATATAAATGCAGGCGAGATACCGAATATTTTGGTCCATTTTCGCAGACATCAGGAAAACCGAGGTCAACGTACCTTTTACAAAAGGAACCCGACTGTCTCCTATCTCCATTTCACTGTCTCGTTTTTATTTTATAAACATTATTTTTTTTTCCTTTTTTTTTTGTTTTTATATATATATACTTTTTTATTCACTTTTCTTTTTTTCTTTTCTTTTCATTTATCTTCCTTTTATTCTCTTGTTCTCTCTCTCTTTTTTTCTTTTTTTCTTTTCTTATGTAATAGACAGTCCCTACATTTTATTTTTTATCTTTCGATTTTATAATTAATAATGACTTTCTTTTAATTATAATCCTCTATAAACATCATCATCATCATCATCATCATCATTGTCATTATTATTTTTCCCTATTCTATAGAATCAATTAAAATAAATATACAATCGATTTTAAATGAATTTATTTGCTTACATAATAATCAAAAGAATTTCTTCCTTAATATAAAGGAGATCCTTTTTCAGTTTCTTCAAGGTTGACGTATCAGTGAAAGAACATTTTGCATACATACACATAATACGTAAATACATACATATGTATACATATATATATATATATATATATATATATATGTATTATATATACTCGTGAACTGGTGGACACCCGTGAAACGTCATTGCCACTGATATCTTCAAGGACACGTCACGTCCTGCCCGTCGAAACGTGACTTTCCTCTTGATGAGATATCTGCACTTTTACTTTGGTGTTCTTTCTCCCTCTTTCTCTGTCTCACTCCTTCTCTATATCTCTCTTTATCCCTCTCTCTCTCTCTCTTTCTCTTTCTCTCTCTTTCTCTCTCTATCTCTATCTTTACCTTTTGTCACCGTTATATGTGGGTCGAAGCGAATGCAGCGAGCCATAGAGAAGTCAAATGCAACGGCATGCATACCCTCGACCGTACACGAAGAGAATAATCGTTTCCATCGGGTTCTACATCTCTCTCTCTCTCTCTCTCTTTCTTTCTCTCCTTCTTTCTAGCTACATATATAAGGTATATATATGTATATATGTTTATATATGTAGATATACACACACGTGTATGTTTGTATACTAGGTCGTACAGAGAGGTATGTGTCTCTACGATATAGGTCTGTTATGGTTCTATGCTTGCATTTTATAAAAAGTATATAAATATATATATATATATATATATATATATATATATAAAGTATATAATTATTTGTGAATATTTATATATTCGATCGATGTAGAATACCTAACTTTATTATTATTATTATTAAGGTATATATTTTTACTATAATTATATATTATTTGATAATACTATATATACATATATGTAAACATATATATATTAAATGTATTTTTTATACATTATTTCTTCATGAATACATGGAATACATACAATCTATGGAAATATGTACATTGAAGGGGTAGTTGTGTTAGGAGCATTAACGTTTGACCCATAACATTTTTTTTCTTTCTGTCATTGGCCTATCGATTTTTCTTATCTTAACGTGCACATATTCATTGAGATTAAAACGTTGATCCACTTTCAAGACAAATAAAAAGTACCTTCTTCGTGTAATCATTGATCATTTTTACGTTAGTCATTAGCTCGATTAAACGAACATTATATCGATCATTGTTTTCGATTATTTTTCTATATCAAAGATCATATAGGTGTAATAATTAATTCTATCTTTCGTTCATTCTCTATTTCATTTATGAACATTCATCGATTGGAATTGAAGAATTTTATTCAATAGGAAAATAGACATTCTATTTAAAGAGAATTAAAACTTTTTCTATACAATATACACATATACATATACATTATTAAATAATTCATATTTCTATGTATGATAAGGTATGATATGTACATGTGAACGTACACGAATACAAACATACATATACCTATCGAAGATATCGCTTCATTAAAATCAATAAATCTTAGAAAAACATCTCTCTCTCTCTCTCTCTCTCTCTCTCTCTCTCTCTCTCTCTCTCTCTCTTTCTTTCTCTCTTTGTATCCGGTTAGATCGTCCTACCGTGACACTAGTAATAAGGGAGTATATGTAGCTCGATCAACGTTAACGGACCCTTATTCTATCCGCGGCTACTCTTCGTCTTGAGTTCTCTCACGCGTGCAGAGAGAGAGAGAGAAAAAGAGAGAGAGAAAGAGAGAGAGAGAGAGAGAGAGAGAGAGAGAGAGAGAGAGAGAGAGAACACTCATCCAAGTCGAGCGCGAGGTTCCACCTTTCTGGTGCAAAAAACTCACGCATCTTTACTGTACATACATACATACATACATACATACATACATACATACATAGTTAGGTACATACGTACATACATACATACATACATACGTGCTGCGTTTAAAAGAGGTTCATCGAACAAGAGCGCTTCCCACGATGCCATTGCTACCACCCTTCGAGGGTCATTGACCTCGAATGAATAACATTTTCAATAACCATTCTTAAATGTCTTTTGATTATACAATTTTGTTTATTTTTTTTTTGTTTTAATTTTTAATTTTTGTTTATTTTTCTTCCCTTTTTCTTTTGCCCTCCTTTTCTCTCTCTCTCTCTCTCGCTCTCTCTCTCTCTCTCTTTTCGTCGAAATCTAACTCGCGATATATTCGCGTTATAATCATTCGATTTATTTAAACGAATTGAATTGAGTTAATAGTACTTTATAACGGAACAATATAAAATGAAACAAAAAGAAATTCTCACTAATATATATATATATATATATATATATATATATATATATATATATATATATATATATCATTGCAAAGAGACTTCTTGTAAATAATACGATAGTGAAATAATTATAGTTCCCAATCTGTATTGGTATCTAAGTTAGTAGGTAGGTAGATAGGTTGGTAGTTAGATATGTAAGTATATATTTATATATATATGTATATGTATATGTATATATACGAATTATAGGTTCTGTTTTACAAAGCGTTTGACTAAACGTTTTGGCAAAAATCGTGAGAAAGGTTTTCAATGTCACGATGGTAACTCGATAGCAGCCCCCTCTTTCGAATTAGAGTTTAGCAAGATAGTCATTATCAGGAACCGATGCTTAAGATCATCTGACGGCTCTTGTAATTTATGGAGAAACGTAAGACGATTATGTTTGGTGAAATCGTTCCCTCTTTATACTTGGTTATGGTTATATATCCGACACAGTATATAAGATATTAGCTTGGATCTCTTATAAACACCTACCTAAGCTAAGGTTCTTGTTCTCCATCGTGATCATAAATCTGTTTGACGCGTTTAACTGTCGACAAGGATCTTACGAACACGAAACGCGTCGTTAGAAACGAAAATCTTCCCTTGGAAAAATATTAGATAGAACAAAATTAGATACGGGATGTACTTATTAGTCTTCGATAATTTCGAATACATTCGAATACAATTATCTAGGTTTTTAGATACACACACACACACAAATATATATATATATATATATATATATATATATATATATATATATATTTATATATAAATTTTTATATACGTAGTATGTAATAGTAATTTTTATTTACGTGTATATGCATATGAGTATGTATGTATGCGCCAACAAAATTTATTTATCCATTTTTCTTTCCTTTACTTTATATATTTTTACTTTATAGATTTAATTTGATATATTTCTATGAGTTGTACAAAAAAGAAATTAAATTTATTAAATTCAAAATGATCCCATTCAGATGAATTTTGTTATATATTTCGTATATATTTATATAATATTAATAAAAAAAAAAAAAAAATAAAACATAAAAAAAAAATAAAAAAAGAAAACAGAAAGAAAGAAGAAGAAAGATTAAAATTAATACATTGTAATTATAGATGTAAAATCTATTCTAGATATATGTATGTAATAAAATTGTACGATGTAATTCGTTACGTGATGTTAGACGATACACGATACAACGAGAAAGTTCGTGAAAAGACGTTCCGTCGATACTTAAAAGCCACTTTCGAGATTTGGTTTCATACACGAGAGAAAGAGAAAGAGAGAGAGAGAGAGAGAGAGAGAGAGAGAGAGAGAGAGAGAGAGAGAGAGAGAGAGAAAGATATATGCATCTAATCACATTACATCTCTTCAAATGGATACTCATAGATATTCGAAAGGAATACTCTGCGTCGAGAAAATACGTGTTATCGTTCAAATACGTGTCGATACTACAATTCAAAATAATATTTTCTAATCCCGTTCGAATAAAACGTAACGAGACATAAAAAAAAAAAAAATATATATATATATATATATATATACAAAAGAAAAACAAAAAGATTTCTTTACGTTTTCGTCTGTAAAAAAAAAAAAAGAAAAAAAAAAAGAAAAAAAATGCACGAACTTACGAGAGCATTTGTAATTGACACGAACATGAGTATTGGATTAAAATGATTCATAATAAATGAAGAAACGTTATATAAAAATTTATATGAAAAAAGTATACGTAACTTTACGAATATTCATTATTCGAACTTGCAATAATGAAAATGTATAAATTTTAAATCATATTGATTTGCTTTATAAATTCTTTTTTATTTCTATTTTTTTTTCTTTTTTCTTTTTTTTAACATTACTAAATAAATAATTTAACTTATATATTTATAAATATATACAAAAAAAAAAAAAAATATATATATATATATATATATACCCACATTGTTTCATTCTTGTATTCCATATGCCATAATAGAGTCTGAATAAATCTTTGACGTTGTTTAACTCTATCGTGAGATAACTCGATTGTATTTTTACTATTTTTTTTTTTTTATTACCTGCTTTTCTCTCTTTCTCTCTCTCTCTCTCTCTCTCTCTCTCTCTCTTCCTTTTCTTCTTTCATTTTCATTCTCTTTTCTTTTTTTTTCTTTTTCTCTTTTCTTTTTACAGGAGCAACAAGTACCTGCAAAAGTCGTCTATCAGCCGTGTCTGCGCGGTCGGAGGCTTTTTCATTAGCATTCCAGTCTTCTTAACCGGTGAGAACATCTTTTTTTCTCTTCTTCTTCTCTCTCTCTCTCTCTCTCTCTCTCTCTCTCTCTCTCTTTTTTTTCTTTCTTGTGAATATTTTCTATCGTTATCGTTAATACGAGCATTCCTGCATCCGTGCATTATTATATCACGCATTAATTGGCAAGCTGACGTATCAACGATAGAAAAGGAATGAGAAGGAAAGGAAAGGAAAGGAAAAGGGACAAGAAGAAGGGCTTTAATTTCTGATACTCGTCCTTTATTTCCTTTATAGGCATGATCCTGTATACGTTTATACAGTTTCACTCGACGCCGGCTATAGTAACGTCTGTCTTTATCGGCCTCGGCATTGTATTCTGCGGATGCGCCATGGTCCATAACGTCTTCGTGTGGCAGAGGGTAAGCATCGTTTATTTGTTTGTTTCTTTGTTTGTTCACTTTTTTTTTTTTTATTTTGTTTTTATTTCCTTTATAAATATATTTTCTTTATTTTCTTTCTTTCATCTTTTTTTTTTTTATATATATGTTATATATATATATATATGTATGTATATATATATATATATATTTTTTTTATACGAGACACATTGCTTTTCTTTTCTTTATTTCACGCATACACACACGTGTATATATATAAACATGTGTACATATATAAACATGTGTGTATATATATATATATATCGCATATCAGTCTTCCTCTTTTTTTTTCTTTTTTTTTTTTTTTTTTATATATATTTAGTAATACGATATACATACGTACATATGTATAAATATATACAGGGTATTATACAAGCGATATTTTCTTTTTGGAAATTTCATTCCAATCGATTTTGCAGTATTATATATATATATATACATATTTCATTTTTATCAATGAATTTTTATTGATAAAATTTTATGAAATATTTTAACAATGAACGAACGATCCACAGAAAATATATAATAAATAATTTTAAAAGTATATAACGATTGTCAATGTGCGCTTTTTTCTTTTTATATATACATATATATATATACTCCCATACTCCCATACTCGCCCGATAGTAACACGTACGATACGTAAAAATACCGATTTCTATCCTACGCAAACTCATTAGCATAACCAGCATCGACGCAATCGACATATTATTGTAAAACTGTTCGCGGATTGTCCCTCGATTGGTCCCTCAACTCCCCTCTACCCCCATCCACCCACCCCAACTATCATTGGACGCAGATATAACAGGTCATCGAAATCGAATATTATATTCCCCATTGACTTTACATAATATGCCGAACGTTGAACTTAAATCCTTAAGTGATAAGAGATAAACACACGATTTTCTTCCTTCGTTGTTGAGATCGAAGTTACATAAAAAAAAAAGGGGGGGGGTAGTGGGGTTGGGGAGGGGGAGGGGGTAGAGGAGAAGAAAAAATGAAAGAAAAGGGAGAGAGAGAGAGAGAGAGAGAGAAAAAGGAAAAAAGTTGCAGTTTCTTACGTGAAATTTTCTTTCTTTTTCTTTTTCTTTTTTCTGTTTTTATTTTTATTTATTTCCTTCGAACATCGTAGAGAGAGAAAAAAAAAAAGAGTACAAAAGAAAACGTACGTACAACAACGTACTTACAATACACATACTTACGTATATATATATATATATATTTATATAATATATATATATGTGTGTGTGTGTGTGTATGTACATTACGTATGTACGGTAAAGTAAGCCACCAAAAGAGTATCTCGAAATTTATGTTGATAATTTAACGTTTCAATACATTCCCGTTTACGGTCCATTATGGCGATTAATTCGCTCGTAAATTCGTATCACTTAATGCCGTACCATTAAAACAGCCGGGAGGTTTCTTTTCATAATAATTTCTTTTTGTTTTTTTTTCTTTTCTTAAGATTTTTTTTTTTTTTTTTTTTTTTTTTTTTTTTTTTTCTTTTATTTCTTTTTTCCCTTGCAATCTACGTTACTATAGCTTTCGGTACATACCTACTTAAGTATAAAAGGGGCGGGGGCGGGGGCGGTGGCGGTGAGAGTAGGTGGGAATGAGGATATCGTGTAATTAAATTTAATGTTGTCCTTGACGTGTCGCCTTAAAAATTCCCACCGATATGTGGGATCCATTATTATCGTCCTTCTTTGTGTCACGCTGATATACAATCTATGTGCCCTGAAATAAATATACATATGTATAAACATATATACCTTTATTAATAAACGTTTATTATAATATTTCAGGAGAAGACGAACGCGGTGAAGGCGCTAGCTCGCGAACAGTGCGAAGCGGCGGCTCAACTGCAACGTCAACAATTACAACAATTACAACAGAATAATAATAATAATAATAATAATAATAATAATCACAATAATCATAATCATCATCATCATCATCATCATCATCAGTCACATCTACAACAACAACAATATCAGTTGCATCAGCAACAGCATCATCATCATCATCAGCAGCAGCAGCAACAGCAGCATCAGTTACGGCCAAGTATTTATCATAGCGGAGGATGCCCACCAAAAATTGGTTCTTTAACGGGAACGAATTCTAATACTACGTTGGCCCATAACAATGCTGGTAATAATCGTGGCTCGCAGTATCAGCAACAACAGCAACAACAACAACAGCAGCAACAGCAACAGCAACAACAGTTGCAGCATCAGCAACAGCAACAGCAGCATCATCATCATCATCATCATCATCGACACATGTCGTCGCCGATGTCACCGCCATTGTTGTTGTCATCGACGAATGCTCCGCTGGCATCTACGCACAGCCTTTTAAATGTCACCGGTACGAATCGTAATATAGTAACACCACCTACGACCCCTGGTGACAGGTCACCACCGAGTCCAAGCAATAAATTCAATAGGTCTCATTTAACGAGGGAGACTAGTGGTAGCGTAAGTCCTGGTTTACCGGCAGCTACCTTAGATCTTAGCAGTGCTGCCAACACCAACAGCCCTCATGAATTGTCTACGCTCGTGTAAATAATCGAGACATTTAAGGGATTAATTTCTTTCCATTCGAAACGACTTTTTGGAATTTTCTTCTTCTTCTTCTTCTTTTTTGTTTGTTTGTTTGTTTGTTTGCTTGTTTCTTTGTTTGTTTGTTTGTTCTACTAACATCATTGGATATATGTAGGTGTGCGAATGGTGTCTCTTCTTGTCGATTACGAAACACCTAAGAACTATATCTGACTGATATTATATATCCTCGATTTTCTCTCTCTCTTTCTCTCTCTCTTTTTTTTGTTAAGCTTCTATAAGAATCGACATACGTGAATTTCTCTTTCCTATCGTAAAATAAAACGTATATATGTATGTATACATGTATGTATGTATCTATGTATGTATGTATGTATGTATGTATGTATGTATCTATCTATGTATCTATGTATGTATGTATCTATGTATGTATGTATGTATGTATGTATTAATGTATGTATGTATGTATGTAATCATTGTATGTATTTACTCATGTAAGTACGTAATTTTGCGTATTAATATCAATCGTTTATGATTAATTATTATTCGTTTATCGTGGAGATAAAAAAAAAACAAAAAAAAAAAAAAGAAAAAAAGAAAAAAAAAGAAAAAAAAAAAAGAAGATAAAGGAAGAGAAAGAAAGAAGGAAAGGAAAAACAAAAAAGAAAAAGAAAAGAAAGAAAAGAAGAAAAGATATAAGAAAAAGAAGGGACAATTAAAAGAATATTTTAAGTTTCGATTTCAGCTGGTACCTGATTTACGTATGTCTCATTTATACGTCGCGTTTATTATCTTTGGAATCCGTAATATGCGATTGAAATCTCTTGTTTTTATTTATTTATTTTTTTTTTTCTTTTTTTCTTTTCTTTTCTTTTCTTTTCTTTTCTTTTTTTTCCTACGTAAAAAGACGTTCACCTTGTACAGTGGTTTATCTTATCGAATAAAGAGATTTTAATGTCTCTTTTGCTTCGTATCACGTTAGTGCGATGGTAACATCGTTTTAATCTCTCTTATGTTATTTCGCGTTGGTGCTGGCACCACGATGAAGTAGAGAAGACTGTTCGATATGTTCGACGAGAGAAAAGAAATGAAAGAAAAAGATAAAGAGAAAAGAAAAAAGAACAGAAAAAGGAAAAAGGAAAAAAGAAAAAGAAAAGAAACATTATCAAACGTAATAAGTAAAATCATTCGGTTCCGTTTATCATATGGATTATCATTAAATACACACATATATACGAACGCACATACATACGACAAACACGCGCGCATACACATACACATACACATACACAAAACATCACCGTGAGATAAACGAAATATATTTATTATAATCGTTCGTCAGATCATTAAATAGATTCAATGATATTTTTTCGTACGTACAAAAGAAATTGAACTTTACCGTTGGCACGTCATATCGTTCCGATTTATTTCAAAATGATCTTTAACATATCTCATCTTCGTAAGATAACATATAAATACATACGTAAATATATATAAACGTGCATTTATTCAAGATATTACATTTTTTTCTACGAATATTTGATACTTTGTTTTTGTTTTTTTTTTTTTTTTCTATTTCTTTTTTCTTTTTTTTTTTCCTCTCTCTGTTCAGTCACGATCAACGAAGGATTCTTCTTTTTCACGAGAACGCTGCGTTTAATCTAAATAGAAAAAAGAAAAAAAAATATATATATATATATATGGTATACTTTGATTCATTTATATTTTTTTATGATTTATAAGTTTTCCTTTTTTTTTTTTTTTTTTTTTTTTTTTTTTTTTTTTTTTTTAAGAGAGAGTCTCAACGGGTACTGACGTATGATATACCTGTTGCATAGCGCACGTGCAACTTTATACAATCCATTTTGTAATTTTTACGAATCGTATAGTTTATAATTAAGTTATACGTATAATTTAAGAAAAATAAACGTGGGGAAAGGGGGAGGTGAGGAGGGGAGGGAAGGGGAAGAAAAGAAGAGGAAAGAAAAAGAAAGAGAAAAAAAAGGAAAGAAATTTGTTTCTGTTTCGTCAAAACAAATATTAATTCGTTTCGCATTCGAAAAGATAAAAATAATAAGGATTAATAATGCGGAGAGTATTGTTGTGTGTATATTGAAAATATGAGAATGATTGTTAATCGAGGCATCGCTCGTTATTTATATAATATATACGAACGATGATATGTTGAAGAGAGAGAAAGAGAGAGAGAGAGAGAGAGAGAGAGAGAGAGAGAGAGAGAGAGAGAGAGAGAGAAAAGAAAAGAAATGTAAAAAAGAAAAATGGTCGTGCAGTTTGGAAAGGTGAGACACGCATACATATGTAATGTAAGGTATTTTACATCTTGCCATCTTTTTTTCTTTACTTGTGTTTAGTAAAAATCTCTAGTCCTAGGTCACTTTCGTTAATGAGAAAGGCTTAGACCTTAGAATTTTGACTATCGCTTGACTGCGCGATTAAGTATTTTTTTTTTTTTTTTTTTTTTTATTTTTTATATATATATATATATATATATATATATTCGTTACAAAGATGGAGGGCGGTGAGGGTGGTAAAGGTGAAGGAGAGTAGCCCTCGATGCGAAATCTTATATATGATAACAATTATTATTATTATTACGACGGTTTTTTTTTCTTTTTATATATATATATATATATATATATATATATATATATATATATATATATATATATATGTATGGAAATTTATAAATTGATATAATTTCGTCATTTTTAACAACTAACTTGACCGATAATTCTCGCTTAAGATTTCATTAGAAAAGTTATTGTTGTTGATGTATAGAATAGAAAAAAAAAAAAAGAAAAGAAAAAGAACAAAAATAATAATAATAATAATAATAATAATTTCAATAAGAATAATAATAATAATGATAATGATAATGATAATGATAATGATAATGATAATGATAAAAATAATCATGATAATACCAATCTAAATTCTATTAAAAATATTTACGATTTTATTTCTTCATTGTCGTTTAATTTAAAATTATAGAACTTAGTAATCGAATATTAGAAAACAGGGCTTCACCGCATGTGCTTGTGAGTGATAGACTGATAATGAAAAATTTATATTCAGAAATAAAAAATCTCTGAAGGGCGAGACGTCAAAAAAAAAAAAAAAAAAAAAAAGAAAAAAGAAATCTATAAATAAAATTGAATACACAATATCGTAAATGAAATCACACCTTGTGACTGGCCTAATAACGAAAGTTGCATTTGTTAAACGTGTATATATAAATATATACGTTTTTAATTATGAGATAATACATTAAAGAATATAATACGTTAAACTGGAAACTATAGATTTTTATTATCTGTTCATAATAAAGTGGTAAAATTTAATGTTTGACGAAAGTTAAATAAAATTTCAATTTATCGTACATGTAAATAGATAAATATATATAAATATATATATATATATAAAATATATATATATATATATAATATCACACATTCTAGAGGTAGTGATTTTGAAATGGGCAGGGTAAGAAAATGAAAATATGTAAATTATATACATTAATATAATGCCTAATTTTTACCATGTTTGTAAGTAGTGTAGTAATAATTCAATTACATATAGTGTGCTATAATGCACAAGTAAATTATTCGTTGGGTCCACATGTAATATTGATAGTACAAAAGTGTTTTAGCTTTATGTACTATTTACCGATGTAATAATATCGATATCGTGGATATATTTGGTTATGTACCTTTCTAAAAAGAAATAAATTATTCTGAGCATGTCAAGTGAAACGATTAGTCGAAAATATTTTGACTAGAATATTAATAAAGTGTAAATCTAGGATAGAATTATTTTTTTTTTTTTTTTCTACTTCGTATTTATAATTATTATTAATTCACATTATTATACTGTATCATCCTTTTTCTTATCTTATTATTTATTAGAATATAATACTGATAATTCTGATTTCTTTTTTTTTTTTTTTCTTTTTCTTTTCAATTTGTATTAATAATATTATTAATTGATTTCATTTTAAGATAACCATAAAAATATCTTTTAACAATTACACATTATTTAGCAATGACACTTTGAACATATATGATGAACTTAATTAAAGTCCTTGGAAATATTTTCTCTTTCATTACATATTTGAAAGAATTTGTTTAATTAACATGAATAAAATTTACAGAGAGGAATTATTTTTAATGATATATAAAAGAAAACGATAAAACAATATACATTTTGTTTTATAATTTTTTACTATATTTATTAATACTAATTTAATATATATATATATGAACAAAATTAATTGATCAATTCGACGTAAAACATTTAATAAATATTATACATTTATTGTATATATAAAAACTATTGCACTTTGCATTTGTTATACGATAAATCGTTTGATATTAAAATGAATTCATACTGAGTGAATTCAAGCTATGTTAAAAAAACTATCTCATAAAATAGTATATATATATATATATATATATATATATATATTTTTTTTTTTCTTTCTTTTTATCTTTAGTCATATATAAAATATCTATAGATTTTAATGAAGAATTATATAAATCTTTTTTTTTCTCTTTTTGGCCAGTATATACATAATATTACATTTGTGCTTGGATTAATTTGTATTAATGTAGTATTATGGATATAGTTTTACTATTTATAAAGACCATCCAGATTTGGTATTATTGGCGTTTATATTGGTTTACTTAATATGGACAGAATGGAACTAGAAATCAACCACAACATCAAGCTCGTGCATCATTGATCGTAGCTGGGACCTTCACTTCAATGCCATCTAATTCTTTTGTCATGACTATCTGACATCCTAATCTGGATCTATAAAGTAATGTATTTAACATTAGAATAGAATAAATTGATATTGGCGATATTCAAATAATTTTTAAATTGACTGTAAAATTTCTTTAAGAGATATATTCAAGATCATGTGTTATTTTAAATTTCAAATATGAAATACTTTAGATCGTTGAATTAAATTTACAAGAGAGACACATTGAAATGATTTCGATGAAGTCATAAATATATGTAACATATGGAAATAGTAAAGATCTGTACTTCAAGAGTACACACACACATATATATATATATATATATATATGTGTGTGTGTACATACACACGTTTTATTTTTTTTTTTTTTCTTAATTACTAAAAATATCAGTAAAACATACATACGTGTCAGTTAAATCATATGCTAGATCAAGCATATCTAATTCTTCGTCTGTTGGTTTATCAGGTAGACTGTCATACACTTCCTTGGGAAAAATTAAATGACAAGTACTACAGGTCAATGTACCTTCGCAAGCACCTATATAAAAGATAATTTTTAAATTAATATATATTATTTTTGATAACAGTGTTATAAAAAAAAAAAAAAAACAAACAAACAAACAAACAAACAAAATAAGAAAAAAAAATAATGTATTATAAATATCACCTACCATAACCATCCAAGTCAACTTCATTATTTACGACTATATCCAAAATCGTATCTCCTACTTTGCCTTTAGCCTTTATCCTTTGACCGCTGGCCCTAACGAACGTTATACTTACTCTAAAAAAAAAAAAAAAAAAAAAAATGAAAATACGTCATAAAAATTAATACGAATGTTTCATCGAGTGAAAATAATTTTTTTTTTTTTTTCTTTTTTTTTTCCCCGATACGATAACAATCATTCATTATAACTTACTCTTGTTTTTCTGAAAGTGGTTGAGACGTTGACGACGACGACGACGACGACGTTCGTACGAATGAAATTATTGGAATATTTTTTATAGATTTACGAACGGACCTCGTTGAATTTAAAATTAATATTGACTTTGATAATTGATGAAATTTACGTACTAACGCCATTCCTTGGATTACTTATAAAACTTTAACGAAATTATATATATATATTTTTTTTTTCTTTTTATATTTCAATCAATTCGATCTAAAATTATTTTTAAATTCGTTATAACGTTCCTGACTTGCAACTATAGATAATTTCAGTCATACTGTCTATTAAAGACACAACGAATACGTCGACAAGGTTATGAAACACCCCACCATCGTTCATGACATATCACAGATTACTGCAATACGCAAGATTATAAAACAAAATCTAGGCTTACGAGTAAAATCGAAACAAATGATGAACTTTCATCGAGCATTGCCAATCTTAAAACAATAAATTTCCTATCGATCGAACGACCAATGTTTTTCTTTTATTTTTCTTTTTTATTTTTTTTTTTTTTCTTTCTTTCTTTATTTAAGAAAAATATTTGTTTTATCAATTTTATCATTATTCCATTAATCATTGTCCAGTAATTTATTGTCAATTAATTAATACGATAATTTTGATGGAGAGATCAAAAAAAAAAAAAAAAAGAAAAAAAAAAAAGAAAAATATTCGAACAACTTTAAAAAAGAATTGTTTAATAAACGATTTGTTACGATTTGAAAACAATTCCTAACGTGAAGTTTGTATACTGAGCAAAAAAAGTGCGTACTACGAACTCAATAAACATCGTCAATAATGTAAATAATAATAAATGGTTAGAGGTGAACAATTTATTCTCATGAATGATAAATTAGTCTATCACGTAACTTGGACGTACGAACATCGTGATACTTATAATAATTATTTCATTCGTTTAATTACTTTATATCATATAAAATTATAAACTTGTTTATACACATATATACGTATAATACACTCTGTGTACAAAAGTGTTATTAATTTAAATGCTTGGTAATGACATCTTCATAATCGATCAAAAACATCAAGCATTTAAATGTATCTATTATGTACACACACACACACACACACATATATATATTTTAATTATTCGACAATCATTTGATTATATAAATTTTTTTCCACGAAAATGTATAATAACATAATCAACAAAAGTTGAGAAAGCATATACATATAGTATGAAATACAAAATTTTATTATTTCCAATAAATGACAAAATAACTTTGTAAATAGAATAAGAATGTACAGTTATTTTCTTTATATATAAAAAAGAAAAAAAAAAAAAAAAAGACAAAAGGAAAACAAGTTTTCTATGTATATAACAATGTAATAAGATGAACTATTGTTCTTTCTATGAATATCTTTTTATAAAAAAAAAAAAAAAAAAAAAAAGAGAGATTATTTATTTTGTTAAATTAATAATAGGTCTCAGAATCTGTATCTTCTTCGAATGGATTAGGTGTCCCTTCGCGAGATACATCAGCTTCAATTTCATCTTCACTTTCAGCTTTCTTTTTTTCTTTGTTATCCAAGGCATATCTCCTCCATGGCAATCTATAATCAACAATATTTATTTACAAGATGCTTAGATAATATATATACATATATGTATATAATATATTTTTGTAAATACCTTTTTCTCTCATTATAACAATCTTCAATGAATGTATGCGATACAATTTTACAATGATTCTTTAATTGTTGATATTTTGGTGTATTCTTAAAGGCACAAATCAAATGAGTACATACATTATTAGAAGTATCTGGATTAGCAATATATCTGGCACCCATTTTAAGTGCTTTCCTTCTGACTTCATCTCTTTGTGGATTAACATATCCGCTAAGAGAAAAGCTAATATCTTGAAAGAGTTGTGAAAATAATTTCTTTGATTTATTCTTTTTAACATTAATGGGAGAAGTAAGTGGTTTAGGCTGTGGCAAACGTCCACACGTTGAACACGTCCTGTCTTCTGATTCTTTACAACATTTTGGACATTCTTTTTTAATTTTTTTATTTTCATCTTTTTCCTCAATAGTCAAAGAACGTTTTCTTGACTCAACGTTATTATAATTATCATTTTTTAAATGATTTTTATCTTTCTTTTGAATCGGAGATGGTACAATATCACCAAATGGAGTACGCTTGACATTTTCATTTTGTTTATCCTTTATTCCTGTAGCATTAGCTATTGCTATATCAGTAGCCAATGTATTTTTATTTACATTATTATTAGGAACTTTGTTTTGATTTCCAAATACTTCATCACTTTTGCCGGCTTCCAATTTTTCTAACAAGGGCCTTCTCATTGGTTCCTTCTCATCTTCTTGGCGTTTAGTAAAAGCTGACATACCACTTTCTTTTACCTTCTTAAGTAAATCACTTTTAGGATCTGCTTTTGTTCTCTTATTGGCTATCATCTTGAGATATTTCTCTTTAAATTCGTCTATCTCTGGTTTCTCATTATTTTCATCTTTTTGTTTTAATTTAAAACGACCAAAAACATCAAGACCTAAATCCACTGATACTTCTGTCTTTGCTATGAAGAACATTAGACCAAACAATTCCTTTAAGTTTGCAGACTGCATACATGTAATTTTAATCCGATCAAATTTTATTTTCAATATATCAGGATTTAAATCTCTTTTTGCAAATAATTGAACTTGATCTTTAAATTTACCATTAGCAGCCTCGTCGTTTGTCATAAACTGATGTTGTACGATAGGTATCCAGGTGTCAGGTTCTAATGACGTTGATGCAGTGACAATAACAATGCAAGAACGATAATTACCAATATCAACACCCGTTATTATAGAAGGTTCAGTCAATTGAAAAATAACAGTTGCTAACATCTCTCCAGGCTTAGCGCATCTCCATGATGTATTTTTACGATGATCCAATAAATTAGTAGCGGGATAAGACGGATGTTCCGAGGAACAATTTATTACTTTTTCGAATTTAATAATCATTTTGAAAATATCAATTTTAACTCTTAAAATCTCATGATTTTCTTCTTTCTCTTATTTTTAATATTGTATAATATATTTATATATGTATATATATATATATATATATATCGTATAAGATATACTTTCATATAAATATTATCTTTTTGTTTACTCAATATCTGTCGTAGGAAGATAAGATAATATAAAAATATTAAATACGATGTTTAAAAACATTTAATTCGTTCGTTATGCTGCCAATCGTGAATGGAACATAACCTTACTTTGGAGCCATTTGTTTCTTTTTTCGTGTAAATTCAAGAAAGATGACAGATATAAATGATGGAAAAAAAAACAAAAAAAAAAAAAAGAAAGAAAACAGGAATTTTTTCTCGGATCTAACTAAGAAAATCGTACAATTATAAATCACTTAGAAATTATTCACACTAAGTAATCACAATTGGTTACATTTCCCGCGTAATATTTTTAAATCGAGTACTAAATTATACATTTATTATTTTTACTCGTACATGCAAACTCGATGCCATACATTCGAGAGATCATACATAAATATCATTTATTGTTGACACACGATTATTCAAAAGTCTAAATACATCTAATTCAAATATACGCATAAATTCTATAACGCGTAGTATATATTTGATTCTATATTTTGTAATTTTTACGATAGTGGTAACAATGCAGCGATTCGCCATGTTTTTTTTTTTCATTTCAATGCGCGTGTGTTGTTACATTTTAAACTCGGAAATTCACAATTCATTTAATGGACAACAATACTTCAATATATATACATATATGTTATTATTAATATTGCATCAAAAGTTACTAACTATCGAATTAATAAATTATAAAGATTTCGTATTTTCACTATGTTTCGAATTATTCTTACGAGTGAAGGAAGATATTCGACGAAGAAGAAGAAGAAGAGGAAGAAGAAGAAGATTGTATCAGTGCGTGGTATATAAATTTGTGAAGAAATTTAACGATAGCGATATAAAGAAAAGCAAAGAGATAAAGTAAAAACAATGAGCATTCGAAAGTTCGCGCTATATTTTATCATATAAGTATCGATCGATCAAGAGGTTAACACGGTCGGTACGATGGATGATATTATAACTTGTTTGAAAGGTGGCGCGCGTATAGCTCGACAATGTGACGTCAGAGGAGTCAAAGTCGAAGTGGAACCGAATGAAGCCGAGTCAAGTCGAGCATAGTCGAGTCGAGCCGTGAGGGAACGACGATAAACGACGAAGGCCGCGTCGAAGCGTCGTGAGCGTTCCTAGCGGTAGTTCTCGGAAGTACGTTCACTCGATAGGAGGAGGACGATCATCGTCGTCCGACGGTGCACGGACGAGCTACGATAGCAATATGGCGAAGTGTGTCATGGGCTCGGTGAGACGTAGTGCCGTTTGAAAGATGAAAGGTTCGCGGTATGGGTTGAAGATAATCTAGCGTTATGAGGTTCCTGTGAAAAATTCTAAATTGTGCGCGGGTTAGCTGAAACGAGCCGTTCCTCGTGATCAGTTTATACGGTGTGCGCGTTGTTACCGGTGTGAAAACACTACCACACATACACACATATACATACATACATATATACATACATACAGACAGAATCATATACACGTACACATACCAACCAGTAGACAGCAGCGCGCGACACTGCACGCACTACACATACATATATACATACATATATATATATATACACACATATAACATATACACGAAATGGCCACGGATAAGATAAAGGTCGCCGTTCGGGTCCGGCCGTTTAATCGAAGAGGTACGTATCACAAAGGAACAATCATGTATATATATATATATAAATATATATATATATATATGCATATATATTATAAGTATATATTATGTATTTTCTTTATGACAATTATTCATGGGAAACGTTCGAAATGAACGGCATTTGGAAAAGCTTGAGATTCGAAAGAGAGACGTCGGGAGATGACGAGCAAATCCAGACAACGACTATATGTATGTATGACGATGCGTCTCCTTCCTTCCTTCCTTCCTTTCTTTCTTTATTTCTTTATTTCTTCTTTCCTTCTTCTTTCCTCAAGATCGTAGACCAGTCTCGGAACGATCGACCTTCGATTTCTTTCGTGTTACGACGATCGACGTTTACATTTCGATGAGAGTGACACTTTAATCGTCGAACGCGTTATCTCACCTGATCCACGTCGACGTCTCTTTTCAAACGCTCCCTCTCTCTCTCTCTCTCTCTTTTTATTCCTATCTCTCTCTCTCTCTCTCTCTCTCCATTTTTCTATTCGATCGTTCCGAAGTATCAAAGAGCGGAACAGAACGGCGAACTTCAAACGCATGTGTGCATTGAAATGACACGAAGAAAAATAAGTCGATTTTCTTTCCTGTAACGTGAATTACGCGTTATGTGTGATGTGTGTGTTTTTTTTTCTTTTTTCTTTTTTTTCCTAACTTTCTTCTACTTTTTCTTTTCTCTCTTCTTTTCTTTTTTTTTTTTTTTTTTTTTGTATATTATATATATTCGACATTTAACCTAAGATCTCACTTTCTCCCATCTTCCTATCGATTCATCTTTTTCTTTTTCTTATTAAATCTCATACTCATTATCACGTTATCATATATATATATATATATATATATATATATGTGTGTATATATATATGATTGGTTAAAGGAAATAGATTCGGATTGGAACGTTGGTGTTGTGTTTACTACGATGCAACTACGAATAAAGGATTCCGTGTTTACACAGTGAATCCCATAGCCTGCCGGTTCTTCTTTGTTCGAAAAATAGATTCGAACGTGTGGAAAGAGAGAGAAAATTTTTCAAGACGATCCTTCTCTCTCTCTCTC
>NC_060978.1:2329876-2349876 GCF_910589235.1 Vespa crabro | reverse complement strand
AGGTCGCGATTATTATCGCTTTTTATTGCAGAGGAAAGTAACAGATCTTCGAACGTTTCATTTATTTATTTATTTATTTATTTACTTATTTATTTTCTCTTTTATTTTATTTTATTTACTTTTTTATTTCTGTCTCTATCTCTCTCTCTCTCTCTCTCTCTCTCTCTCTCTCTCTCTAAGTAGCACTCGTTATGGTAGATTTTATGCGAATCATGTGAAAGTGGCATAAATCATAAGCATACGCATATACGTATATTCTCCTTTTTCTTTTCCTTTTTTCTTTTCTTTATTTTATTTTATTTTATGTTTAGTTTTTAATTTTATTTTCTCCTTTTTTTTTCTTTTTCCTTTTTTTTTTTTTTTTTTTTTTGGATTTTCTCTTAACACCTATCATTTTTATAATTATTTAATACGAATGAATTAATTAATAGGATTGCAATGTCAAAAGAAAATCTTGTAAAATAACGAAATATTATATTCCTCGACGTAAATTGTTTAGATTTTTCATTTTCATTGACGAAGGATATCTTTCATGTATATACGTACACATATACTTACATACATATGTATATATATATGTATATATATATATGTATATATATTATGTCATCTTATCACATGTATAAGTCTTTGTTCGTAAAGCTTATAGTAATTTGCATCGTAAAAAAAAACACATGCATACATACATAATCATACGTATATACAAAGTACGTAGTATTTCGTTTAAAAAAGCATTAACTTTTGCTAATCGAGATATAAACTTGACGAAGAATAAAAGCGAATGAAAAAAAAGAAGAAAAATTATATCCTACGTCTTTATCGATTCATGTATATATGTATATATATATATATATATATACATATATATATGCATCTTCTCGTTAGCATGTCAATGAAAATTTTCTTCTCGTTTGATAGTTGAAGAAAATAAAATTTGCAAGATTTATTTCGACCTTGATTTTGTATATATATATATATATATATATATATATATATATATATATATATATATATATATATATATAAGGATACTAATATTTATTTAGATATAAAATAATATAAAATGTTTAGATAAACAAAATAAAAATATCTGTGGGTTTATTTATTTTGGTGTAAAATAAAAAACAATATTTCAATAATTAACACAAAGATATACGATTCGTTATTATTCAGATATATTCCGTTTTTATTTAGATTTGTAATATTAAAAGTTTGCGATAAAAAATATTTTCTCTTTCTATGTATTTTTTTTCTCTCTTTCTCTCTCTCTCTCTCTCTCTCTCTCTTTCTATAGTGTCTTATTTATTTTTATAAAAAATACTAATGAATCTCTTTTTTCGATAATAGAATATTAATAATACAATTTTATTAATACAAATAAAATAAATTGTAAGATATAATATCGCACAATTTTTATCCAGATAATAATATATTTTATTTATTTGTTTATAAGATTCCGAACATTTTTAATAATAATAATAATAATAATAAAAAGAAAAATACTACTACGTATTTATTTATACGTAACATATCAAATAATTTTTTAATATGAGATACAATAGGGTATTTTGTTTATTTATTTATTTCTTTATCATTATTATTATTTTTTTTTTTTTTTTTGGAAATATAATATATTGAACACACGTTCGGTGAAAAAAGAAAGGAAGTAATAAAAGAAACCTATTACCAATATTATTTATTGTTTAAATATAAATTATCAAAGATTTTGATTTATATTATTGGCCCGATGGAATATCAATGATTAATGTCAATAATCTGAGATATCGACGATAAGGTATATCATTTACTATGAACAACAATGTTAAATAGAACATAAGATTTTGCGAGATAATCTCGAAGATAGGAAGAAATAAAAGAATCATAAAAATGTGAAATTTCGATGATGAAATCGTTCATTTACGTTCATTCTATTTAAATTTTATTATTAGAGAGAAAGAGAAAGACGATGTATGTGAATGTCACGTCGTCGACGTCGTCATCGTCGTCGTCGTCGTCGTCGTCGTCGTCGTCGTCATTGTCAGCTGACGTTTTATGTTAGTCGCGTATGAGTCATACTCGCGACTACTTTGTCCTATCGAATGACTTTCGTCTATCGATAATAATGCGACTCTTTTTTTGTACATTAACCTTGCTTAGAGTTCTCGTTTTTTCTTTTGGAAATTTTTATTTATTTATTCATTCATTTATTTATTTATTTATTTATTTATTTATTTACTTCTTTTTTTTTTATCCCAACGACGTATGTGTACGTATACGTAAAAATAGAACGTGTGTATGTATATATATATATATATATATTTTAATTATCTTTCACATTCTTTACATATATATATATATATATATATATATATATATATATATATATATATATATATATATATATATGTAATACGTATTTTTACTATTTTATGTATAAAAAAAATATATATATACATATATATTTACTTATGGTTTATATTTACATATAAAATACATGATTAAATGCCGACTTGAGATATTTAATTTATTATTTATTTTATTGTATGTGTTTGGTTTTTTTTTTTTTTTCCCCCTTTATTTCCAGCCTTTTTTCTTTTTATGGAAAAATTTGAGAAACAAATGAGAGGAATCCGAAGAGAGAAAATTTCCAAAAATAGGATAAATAAATTTCGTGAAAAATTAAAGGGCGTTATTGGATAGAAAATAATAGTAGAATATCCTTCGATGGTCGTATTTTGATCGATCTTACGTACGACCGAGCTTCGGATTAATCGACTGAAACCAAAATGGGTTAAGACGGTTTTATTCGTTGGCGCGAACGAATCTCTTAATCGTCAAATAAAAGCTTTGATTTATTTCAAACCATCGTCGTAGATCTTCTGATCTTCAACGATTAAAGTTTACTTATTCGGAAATAACGTAATGTCGAAAATTTCAAATATTTTATTATCATCATAATTTTTTTTTTTATTACATTTCCTTTTATTCTTTTTTTTTTTTTTCTTTTTTTTTTTTTAAGTTGTAAATTAAAACATCAGTTTAGTAACATTAATTAACATTATTATTAATGCGTTCATCTATATCTGTGCAATTTTATAATAAAAATCAATAAAATTTATAAATATTTTTCAACTTTACGTAATTGATAAACATTAATGATGTTCATTAATATTTATTATCTTTTTCATTGTTTGTATCGCGTAATTGCAAATTTTTCAAACATATCAAATATATTTTCATTAAATGATATATCAAGATTTTTGTTCTTCAGGTGCGTACATATATATATATATATATATATATATATATATATATATATATAGTTTATGCATATATACATTTAGTTTTTAATTTTTTTATCATCATTATCCATGAGTCAGTCTCATCCGCGATAAATTTCGTGACATCATAGATTATCGTTCGTATAACGATATTTGTTATTTAATGAAATATTCTTCTAAGTTTGTTTTAAGATGATGACGTGATATAAGTCGTAAATGACGTTGATTGGATGATTCATCGAATTTTTGATCACGTAAATTTTTATTTCCTTATCTTCGTAATATATTTCTTCTTTCTTTCTTTCCTTTTTTTTTTTTTCGAATATCTAACATTAATTAATAACTGATCTAATAATTAATGACATTAATAATTCAAGATCTAACATTTTTTTATTGTTTATTTTTTATTTTTACTTATGTATATAAATTTTTTTTTTTTTTTTTTTTTTTTAAACAAAATTTCGACGAGTTTCTCTTTCTTCTTTACATTTTCAGAATACAAGCGTAGAATTTGTAAAAAGGTGTCACACGCTTTCTTTTATACCGGAGGTCAACTTTTCCTTCCTGAAGAAAATCTCGGAAAATTTTTCTCTTACCTCTTCTTCTTCGTTCGCCCTTAGAATAAATATAAAATGTAAAAAAGTTTTCCCCGAAGACAAATTTTTCGTTCAAGACTTGAACAATCTCTCTCTCTCTCTCTCTCTCTCTCTCTCTCTCTCTGTCTGTCTGTCTGTCTGTCTTTCTTTTTCCGTGTCTCTCTCTATCTCTTATTTCATTTCTCTTTCTTCACAAGCGTCGCACGAAATTTTTTTCTTTTTCTTTCTTCTCTTCTTTTTCTTTTTTTTTTTCTTTCTTTCTCTTTTAAATTCTTTTTTCCTACGTTTTCACTTAAAACGTCACGACATGACCCTATTTTTTTTTTTTTTTTTTTTTTTTTTTTATTTCATTTTATTTTATTTTTCATTCATTTTTCTATCTGTCGATTTTTTGTTAATACGTCATGTTAAATCACGAGAGGGAATGAGAGAGAGAGAGAGAGAGAGAGAAAGAGAGAGAGAGAGATGAAAACACGAGAGTATCAATGATTTCTCTTCTTATTCTTCTGTTTTCTTTCTCTCTCTCTCTCTCTCTTTCTTTTTTTTTATGTTTTACTTTATATCTTTTTTATATTTCGATCGTCTAATGAAAAGCTCTCATTATAATTAGCGCCATTCGAGTATAAACTCGGGAACGTTCGTTGAAATTTGTTCCTTCGTCTTTTTTTTTCTTTTTTTATCCCTCTTCGCCTCTTCGATATCTTTATACGAACGATTACGAGAAAGAGTGAGAAAGAGAGAGAAGGAGAGAGAGAGAGAGAGAGAGAAAGAGAGAGAGTGGGAGGGAGAGAGAGATATCGGATTTTACGAATCGACCTAAGTACTTCTTTTTCGAGCACGTGTATCGAAACATCGACATTTACTTTAGCGTTCTTTTGAGTACCCTTTGAATGGCTCTTACGATGTTGCAATTAATAAATTACGTGGATCGATAGATCAATCGATAGATCGTTTATTTGATAGACCGTAAGAACGAACTCGATGAATTTTATACGGATTGAAAAGGTTAATAAAACTTTTTTAATGAGATTGTGTATTGGTGTGTGTGTGTGAGAAAGAGATACGTGAAGGCTAATTGTACTTACATTTTTTATGTAGTAGAAACAAAAAATTCATTTACAAACTTTTATTATTATTATCATCATCATCATCATTATTTTTTTCTTCTTTTGATTTTCACTTATTATCATATTAATATATAAAATTATTACGGACTAAATATATTATTTTCGAATATTAATTGATTAATATAATTTTTATTTATTGTACGATATATATTAATTAATTTATATTTTTTTTTTTTTTTTTTTTTTTTTTTTTGGAAATAATCGTAATAAATAGTTGTCAGAATATTACGTAAAAATTATTATCGATCAACAGTATATCGATAATAATTGATATTTTTATTAATATTATAATACTATATGGGGAGAGGATGGGGGGGGGAGATTAATTAATGGACGAACAATTTCTCTGTACTGAATAATTTTTTTTCTACTATTTCTATAACAAATAATTGCAGATAAGTGTTATCAGGATTTTCTTTAACATCTTTAGCGCATTAAATTCTTTTGCATGAGCTTTGAAATTTGATTCTCTATGGGAAGTTTTATTTTATTCTTATTAAAATTATTATTATTATGTTTTATATTTTTAAAAAATGTCGGATGGTCGTTACCAAAAAAAGGCTCACAAGCGAAAATAACAAACCAACAACGATTGCAATGTTTTATTTAATTCATCATATATCTTCAGTTATATCTTACTCGCCTTATCAGCAAAAGGAAAAAAGAGAGAGAGAGAGAGATAGAAAGAAAGAATGAGCTTTTTAAAGTACATAAAAAGAAAATATATATATATATATATATATATATATTTTAATACATACGATAAAATATGAATATACATATATATATATATATATATATATATATATATATATATGTATATAATAATTTATAATAAATTCTCGCAGAAATTTTATGAAAATTGTGATATGAGATACGATGAGGGAAAACGGATTAACTTCTTAGGATATCTACTTTTACGTATGTATGGAATATAAACATGTATCTATAAAATATTTATATATATATATATGTATATGTATATGTATATGTATATGTATATGTATATGTATATGTATATGTATATGTATTTATGTAGGAGGTAGTAGCAAGCTACGTTTCCAGGCATAATTAGATTCTTGTTGCATAACGACGAATGCATCGTAAGCAACCTCCGAGGATCCCCTTTCTTAGTCACGAATTCTTTTTCTTTCCTTTTTTTTTTTTTTTTTCTTTTTTTTTCATTACCTTTACTTTCATTTACTTCGTCATCATGTTCGATCGATCGATATTTTTTTACGAATAAAAAGAAGAGACAGGGAGAGAGGGAGAGAGAGAGAGAGAGGGAGAGAGAGAGAGAGGAATAATAGTCTCCGTTCTTTCGTACCTATAAAGTATTTTATAATGCATTTTTTTTCTTTCTTTCTTTCTTTCTTTCTTTTTTTTTTTATAGAGGAAAAAGTAATACATACACACACACACACATATATATATATATAAAACTACATACTTTAAAATTAATTGTACAATGAAATATAATATTAAATGAAGTTGAATTTAATGAAGTAAAATTAACGTTATAATAAAACAATGAAATTGATATTAAATAATGTAGAAAGAGAAAGGGATACAAAAATTTCTTTTGGTCTATTTTTCTTTTCTTTTTTTTTTTTTTTCTTTTTTTTCTTTTTCTTTCCCGAAGCTGCGTTGGTTCGTTAATATAATAATATACTCATAGCTTTTTAATTCGTGCGAATTTGCCGAAGGTGGAACGACCTTAGCGACATTACAACCGCGCCTTCTGCATCATGACTCATCCGTCCTTTTTTTTTTTTTCCCTCTCTCTTTCCTTCTCTGTTGGACGTTGGAACACGTGTAATAACCACGAGTTTATTACAAGGTTTTCAAGTCGAACGAAGAAAGCTTTCTGATTTATAGAGAAAAATTATTTCGCTCATAAAGTCACGATTATGTTTTATTTTATTACACTCGAAAGAGTCCACTCGACTGTTTTCTTTTTTCTTTTTTCTTCTTCTTTTTTTTTTTTTTTTTTTTTTCTTTAATGATTTTTATTCCTTATTTCTACCCTCCTCCGCCTCCACTCCTGCTCCTTCTTTCGTCCGTCCGTCCTTCCTTCCTTCCTTCCTTCCTTCCTTCCTTCCATCCTTCCCTCGTCCGGATCTCTTAGATGTCAACGTTTCAAACGTATTCCGTTTCGTTTTACGTCTCTGAAAATACATACGACAGGTCCGTGTTAATGTTCTCAAAGGCCCTTTAGCACAACGTCGGTTGTGAGATCTCGATAAAAATTTCTTCGACAAATGTGTTTCAATTGAAACGACTTTTTACTTATCTTTTTTCTCCTCTCTCTCTCTCTCTATTTCTTTCTTTTTTTTTTTTCTTTTTTAAGTTCATAGAAAATAAAGGGTCGATGGTTATCATTAAAATGCATTTCGATAAAAGTAACAACAATCTTGTATACGTGGTAAAAAAAAAAAGAAAAAAAAAATAATTAATTCATATTTAAAAAATTAAAAAATAAACGAAATCAAGAAGCGTATGCGTTTCTCTTTTGCTTTTTCTTGTAAAAAGTATAGTATAGGCAATTTTTTTGTTTTGTTTTTAATTATCGTTTATATGGAGTACAGTTTTTAAAGTGGGAACCGATTTTTAAAAATTCAAGGCACCCCCGTCGGATTGCGTCTTATGGGTTTTGTAGTTGACACGGCCCTGTAGATCCGATCTACCCTAGTTTTCGAAAAGAAATGTTATCGTTGAAAAAGGATTTCGAAAGGACGAAAAAGAAAACTAAATCGTCCAAGAGAAAACGCGTTTTCTTATAGGTCATGGATTTTCCTTTCGTTCAAATCGCATTTTTGCAAAGTCACAGATATTTCACGTAAGCGACAACAAAATAAGAAGAAAAGGAAGAAAAATAAGAAGAAGAAGAGGAAGAAGAAGGAAGAAAAAAAAAAAAGAAGAAGATTATAACCGTTATATATTTATCTAACGCTTTCAAATTCTTTTTAGAAAAGAAATTTCATAAATTTATATGGGATTATACGTATTGGAAAAAAAAAAGAAAAAAGAAAAAAAAATTGAAGAAATTTTTTCTCTTTTTTAAATACATATTTTAAATGTATCTTTAAATATATATGTATATATATATATATATATATATATTTTTTTTTTTTTTTTCTTTAAAACGTACATTATATAATATTACTTGTTAATCGTGAGAGATGAGTATGTGAGAGTTAATTGAATTTGGAAATAATTTGTTATTATGTTATAGATAAATGGGAATGGAAGGGGCGGCGGGAGAGGGGCGAGAAGGAGAGATAGGGAAGGGAGGAAAAAAAATTATATATATATATATATATATATATATATATTTTATATATTTACTAGAAAACCATATGGAACGAGAATAATGCAGCAAATGAGAATTATTCGATAAATAATAATTTCAATGCTCGTAAAAGTCACGCTCTATTACTTCTATTTTAATATAAAACTGTATACATACGTATATGAATACATACATACATATATATGTGTGTGTGTGTGTGTGTGTGTGTGTGTGTGTGTGTGTGTGTATGTATGTATGTATTAGCCAAGCTGTTAAAACGATCGATACATTTTTTTTTCTTTTTTTTTTTTTTTATTTGTTCGTACGACCAATGAGAGACAAGAGCTTGAAATTGAACGAATGAACGAATATTTTTAATCATAATGACAGATATCAAATTTTTTATTTAAGTTTTAACGATTCAGTAATCAAGGTAAAATGATATTGCACGTTTATTACCCCTCATATCGTAAATACATGTCTTTTGTATTTTGATTAGATTTTTTTTTCGAATGTAACATCGCCAATACGATTTGATATCTTGTTCTCAAATATATAAATAAAAATATAAGAGAGAGAGAGAGAGAGAGAGAGAGAGAGAGAGAGAGAGAGAGAGAGAGAGAGAGAAAGAAAAGAAATGATTGAATTTTTAATCGTTTTATCGTTGACAAACAGATTGAGAAAGTTAATAAGTGTAATTTTTTTTCTTTTTTTTCTTTCTTTCCTTTTTTTTTTTTTTTTTTTTTTTTATTAAAAAATAAAGAAGACAAAAAAAAAAGAAAAGAAAAGAAAATGCACGGAAAGGGGAATGGTAATACTTCAATTTTTTAATTCGCTATTATTTTTTCTTCCTTGTTTTTCTTTTTCTTCCTTTGTTTCTTTCTTTCTTCCTTTTTATTTTGTACACGAGGGTTCGTGGATTTGCATAATAAAATCGTATAGAATTCAATTGTGTGTGTGTCCTGTATGTGTATGTATGTATGTGTATGTACGTTGAAAATACTTTGAGACTTGGTCCCTGAAGGATTTTTTTTTCTTTTCCTTTTTTGGAAAAACTTGAAGAAAAGTCGACTACAAAGAGAGACAGAGAGAGAGAGAGAGAGAGAGGTAGGAAAAAATTGACAAAAAATAAAAACCTGGTCAAAGTAAGCGGAGGAGAGGGGGTGGTAGGGGAGAATGAGAGAAAGGATTGTAGGAGAGAAGGTTTTTTACGATGTGAGCGACTTAACTCTTAAAAAGCAAGTTTTTCGTTGCCTGCTTAGAAGGATTAGGACGAACTTTGTCGGATGAGAAACAATAGACGACAAAAGGGCAGCTCGAAAAGTTTTGACCGAATGCATGAGTGGGTTTTTCTTTTTTTTTTTTTTTCTTTTTTTTTTCTTTTTCTCTTTTCTTTTTCTACTTTTACGCTTTATTTTTTTCGCTTAAGTTTTCTAATCAAATAAATGACAGTACCTTGGCGTTTAAAATTATACGAAATTTTCAAGGAAACGAGCGAACGAACGAACGAACGAACAAACAAACAAACAAACAAATAAACAAACAAACAAATCAAACAAACATACTGACGGATAGAGAAACAAACAAAGAAAGAAACGTTTGAACATTTACATGGAATTTATCATGCGAGATTGTAAATGAAATTTATATACATATTCATCTTTCGTATATTTAGCATACGGACGAAACTTTATATACATATATATATATATATATTTATTTATTTATATAAATAGTAATACAAGTGATGCATGAGAAAGAGTAAAAAGTGTATATCAATGAGATTTTATTTACATATATATGTATATATATATATATTTTTTTTTTTTTGTAATGTCTAAGTAATAATAAAAATGGCGCAAGAACAACACTTACATTAATGAAATTTTATATGCACATATAATAATAATAATATTAATAATAATAATAATAATAATGGTAATAAAAATGATATAAGAAAAAAACCTAAGTATATTAATGAAATTTTATGTCGTCCATGGTAATATACACGTATATACATTTTATAATGTGCATATGTTTACACATACAATCAAAAATATTATTATATATTTTCAACGAGCTACTTTATTATCGTGCTTTTATCCATAGTAAGAGATAAGAAAAATAAATCGAATGGGAGATACGATAAGACTCTTTAAAGTCCTTATAGGAGCTTCGTATCGATTCTTCCTAAAAGTCTTCTTTCACTTCTCTCTTTCTCTTTCTTAACTCCTGCCCCTCTAACACCTCCCCCCCCCTCATCTCATCCCCAGTTTCATTTCATTCTACTTTTATCGCGTGCCGTCAGTTTCCTTTCTTCATCCTTTTTTTTTCCTTTTTTTTTTTTTTTTATCTTTCCTCCCTCTCCCCTCCGACTTTCAAATTATTCCGGTTGAGAAGACTTACGAGTCTTAAGAAATTAAAGACGAGAACAACGTTTTCAGAGGGTTTGTTTGTTTTAGAAAATTCCTCTGGGGAAATTCTATTTATTCTTAAAAGAGAAAACAAAATAATGTCCATTTATCCCCCTCCCTCTGCCACTCCCCGAGGAATCCTCTTTCTTTCGAATCGATCAAACGTTTTAGAATCAGAACTGAACGATTTCGTCGATTTTACAAATATACCCGTAATTACTTTATCGTAAAAAAAAAAAAAAAAAAAATAACGTGCGTTAGGAATTATAATATATAGATCGAATGATAGAAACTAACGTGGATCCATAGTTGGATCTCTATAGGATCTAGGATTTAGATAGAAAATTTAGATATTTGTTCGAATTGGAGATATCGAATGGCGACAATTGACGAACGGTGATTCGTACGATGTGACAATGTCGACAATGTCAATTTGAACGGAACCGTAGAATGGATTTTGTTTGTTTATACTCGTGTTGTCGAGGGAGGGAGAAGCGGGAGCCGGAGGCGGGAGGATGAGATTGAGTAAAAGGGCAAGAAGGGTTGGGATATCTCGTTGGAGTATTGGTTAGAAGAGAATGATTTTGTCGATTGTGCGACGATTCTGTTGGAACATTGGGACATTTGGGTGATCCGAGGGGTGGATGGGAGGAGGGATGGATGATGTGGGCGAGACGAGAAGAGGGAGGAGAAACTTGTGTTAGAAACAAAGGGCATGCAGTTCATGAGGCATGACGGTGTCAAATAGTTCCTCTCCGTTCTTATCGGAAGAGGCAAATAGAGATAGATTGAGGGTAACATGCGGTTTAGAAACAGTTGCCCATACAATATACCCTATGTCCTAATTGAATGTCAATTGACAACAGATCGTTTGCGACGTGTGTTAATTATTCGGATTAGAATCGTAGATTTTACGTTCGGATTTTTTTTTGTTTTTTTTGTTTTTTTTTTTGTTTTGAAATAAAAAGAAAGAAGAAAAAGGAAAAGAACGTGTATATTAAAGCGACAAAAATTGACACTCGAAAAGGGCACGAGACTCGTATTTAAATTTTTTGCGTTAAATTAAAAGAAGAAAGAGAAAAGAGAAGTACGTAAAGAAATAAAAAAAAACAAAAAAAATTTTGTCGAAAAAAGATAGTATACAAATGGATATACGAAAGGATATGAAATTTGTATGTTTGAGATAATGGAAAAATTAATATGATATGTTTTTCCTCGAAAAGATTTTCCTTTAATAAATGAGAAGAATTAAAAGGATTAATGCGTCGGAGAGAAGATAATATAATAGAACAAAAAAGAAAGTATATTTTTTTATTATTATTATTATTTTTTCTTTCTTTTTTTTTTTTTTTTTTTTTTTTTTCTTAAAAATAATACACCGTGATCTTTTTCTTCGTGACGTTTGCTCCGTATTAATTAGCGTGCGCTTTTGCGACCGCGTGAATGTAAGTAAAATGCATGAATGAAAACGGTGTTAAGAAAACCTTGTAAAAAGAAAAAAAAAAAAAAAAAAAAGAAAAAAAGATAAAGAAAAACAAAATTGTCGAAAAATTTTGTTGAAACTCAAAACACAATTTCGAGGATTTCTTTTTTATTTTTTTTTTATTTTTTTATTTTTTTTTATTTTTTTATGACACATAAAATCTATGTATTATTTGTTTGTCCTACACTTGTTTCTGCTCTATCTCTTATCTCTACGTTATCAGACCGTGACGACGAGAGATAAATGCAATTTCTTTTTCTTTCTATCTTTATTTCTCTCTTTTTTATTTCATTTTAATGACAAATTATGAATAAGAATTGTATACAATTTACATAGGCATCTGTATTATTCTGAAAAACGTACAAATAAACAAACATAAAAACGTATCTATCAAAAATCCCATAGATATCGTTTTCATAAAGGAAAGCGAAAAATTGCAAAAGAATAGAGAAGAGAAAGACAAGAAAAAAAAAAAAAAAAAAAGAAAGTAAGTAAGCAAGCAAAATTATCATCGAACCGTTTCGTTCTTGCTAAAGCAACGATTAACCAACCAATTCTTTTTCGTAATTCTATCGTGTTATAATATAATACGTAATCATTTATTTTAACGATCGAAGAAGAATTCTATTATATTAATTTTCTTTTTCTTTTTTTTCTTTTTTTCTTTCTTTTCTTTTCCTCACAAATTCAACAAATAAATGCCCTACGGTATGTACATGTAAACATGATTTTTTGTTTTTTTACCAAAGTTATCAAATTAAATTTGTTTTCCTTGTTCGATCGTAGATCATAGAATTTTATATTTCTCGTAAACATATATATATATATATGTGTGTGTGTGTGTATATAATAGATATTTTTTCTAATCGCTTTATTATCATTATTATTTTATTTCTTCCATTTATTATGAATATTAAATTAATTTAGACGATCTAATTTCCGTATAATTTAATTTACTATATCGCCGCTGATATTTCATTTGCTTTGCTTATTTTCACGCGTTTTTAAATCGTATGGTGTATTTTATAAAAAGATTTAAACAAATCTAATCTTCATCTTCTATATTTTTATTCTTATTTTATATATTATTATTATTATTATTATTATTATTATTATTATTTATTAATTCATTCATGTTGCAATTAATATTTTCGAGGTCGATCATTTGGTTATTATAATATGTTAATATCGTTTACATGTATACATATATACATTATTATATATTATATATTGAAAGTCAATTCGTTTAGATTCGTTATACGAAGAAATGTGTATGTATTTTACGTCATATGTATGTGTAAAGTTTGATTTGAAATAATTTCGGACGATTTTTGCCTCTCAGTTTTTATCCCCCACCGTTCCCCCCACTCCCTCCCACTCCTCTCTCTCTCTCTCTCTCTCTATCTCTCCAAATGTAACTATATCATATCTATATGTGCACACATACAAAAATATTTTCCCGAAAGATCTCATAGAAATATCGATGACCATCGTGTAAATACATACGACGTAAACGTATACATGTAAGTGTTGTTATGTCGTAGATTTGAAAATAGATCATAAAACATGAATTCGTTGTAAACATAGATTATTATTGAAATTAATTGTTTATAAAAGATGTCGGAAATTTGTCGAACGTAGCTTCGATAATATTTCAATTTACAATTTCACGTTAAGTAAACGATAATACTTGGGAAAACGATGAATGATCGATCGATCAATCAATTTCTATCTCCGTGTTTTGTTATTTTAAATATAAATAAACGAATGAAAAAAGGAGAGAGAGAGAGAGAGAGAGAGAGAGAGAGAGAGAAGTAAAAACGAAAAAAAAAGGGAAGAAGAAAATGAAAGAAAAAAGATAAAGAAATGAGAATACAATTTTCCATACGCGCCTGTTCTTTTATTTACATAAATCCGTATGTAAATATGGATTTTACATATAAATATTCAATATGAAGGATGTTTCAATGAGAACTCATATCTTTCTTGGTTTTTTTTTTTGGGGGGACAGGTTTTTTTTTTTTTTTTTTTTTTTTTTATACAGGTTGCAGGGGGTTATGTTTTATAATTCTATGCACTTTGGCTCGATATTTTCTAACGAGCTAGATAAGAGAGAGAAAGAAAAAGAGAGAGAGAGAGAGAAATACATACATAGATAGAAAATGTAAATGAAACATATTTAACTATCATGATCTCTCTTTTCAGTGACGTTGTAGCTTTGAATAAAATCGTGTTGTGCATTATAGATATGATATCTCGTGGCTATTTCGATGCTGATGTTTTTCAAAACTTTGTTGAGAGAGAAAAATAGAGAGAGAGAGAGAGAGAGAGAGAGAGAGAGAGAGAGAGAGAGAGAGAGAGAGAGAGAGAGAGAGAGAAAGAGAAATAGAAGAATAAAGGAAAAAAAGGTGTTCTTCTTTTGAAATTGTCGGCAACTGGTACAATGTCGCCTCTTTATATTTCGTTCGTTGAGCTTATTTTTACGAGTTTTTAAACCGTATTGTGCGTTTTACGAAAAGATTTAAGCAAAAAAAAAAAAAAAAGAACAAACAAAAGAGAAAAAAAAAATATTCGTACGATTCTGGTTAAAAAAAAAAAAGAAACTATTTTTTTTCCCCAATTTTATTTTTATGTAAATGTTTTTATATATCCATGCTTTTTTTTTTGTTTTTTTTTTTGTTGTTTTTTGTTTTTTTTTTCTTTACACGAGATCTCATATTCGGCCGAATTAATTACATTTAATTTTGACGAAGTATGTACAATACGATGCTCTTTTCGTTTTTCTTTTATTTTTTTTTTTTTCTATTTAAAAAATTTTTATTTCCAATTAAACAAAATAATCGCGTATACGTGGAAGGACAATTTTCACATTAACGTGGACGATGTTTGTATTTTTCTTTTTTTTTTTTTTTTCTGTTTATATCAATTTATTATGTACCATTACGCATCTTACTCTTTTTTATCGAAGGATCCCATGTAGATAGGAGGGGGAGAAAAAAATATGACCCCAGTTTGTGACCAATGCGCATATTGCGATATAAATGTCGGCCTTGTTTGTCCACGTAATTTTCACCTAGTTAGAACGTGCCCATTAATTTTCCACGATATTTCCAATACCACGATATATTTCTTAGTTGTCTCATCAACTCAAGAGATACGACATTCGTTGACTTAATTAATTACGTTCAATTTAATTCATTATCAAGACGTTATTATTTCTTCCTTTCAAAACGAAACTTTATATATATATATATATATCTTTCGAAAATTCGTCCAATCAATTTAATCTATATACTTAAACATTTCGTATATACTTACGGATGTTTACGTTACTCGGCCGAATTTCTACGTTATCGAATACGGTACGAGAAATGTAAACGATCGATTGAAATTTGTTTAGTCTTGGCAAAGAACGAACTTGGTGTCGACGAAAATTGATCCTCCCCTTACGTTTCTCTCGAAATTTATTTTCTCTCTCCTTTTTTTTTTCTCTCTTTTTTGGTAAATATCCCGAAAAAAGAAGAAGAAGAAGAAGAAGAAAAAAAAAATGAAAATAATTAAAAACGTAACGTGATAGGAAAATTAAAGGGAGAAAATTGCTCGAAGATTTGATAATAACGTTAACAGTAACATTATTCTTATCGACGTTAAATGTATTGATTCAATTGGTTAATGTATATATGTATGTACACACCTACATTGACACATACATACACCTACGTACTTATATATGTATATATAGAGGTATATGTTTGAGTAATAGTATTATATTATAGTCTATACATCATTCTGTTTTATTTTATGTACTTCGCGAATACGATTATGTTAGACAATACAAAGCTTTATATATAAATATATATATATATATATAAGTTTGTGTGTGTTTGTATATATATATATATATATATATATATATATGTATGTATGTACAAACGTTATGACTGAAGATTGTCGTAAGTATGTA
Source organism: Vespa crabro (assembly GCF_910589235.1). Lineage (NCBI taxonomy): Eukaryota > Metazoa > Arthropoda > Insecta > Hymenoptera > Vespidae > Vespa > Vespa crabro. Next base: position 2,333,719 of record NC_060978.1, on the reverse strand, counting down.
ACACACGTCACTTGGAGACTCAGGGGTACGTTGTACATATGTATGGCTTCCTCTTTTTTCTTATCTACCTTTCTACATCGTCATTTTATGAGAGAGGAGAAAGAACGATTGATCGTCTAGAAAATGTAAAATTTTAAATCGACAAATAAAAATTTTATTATTTCATAAATTTATCATATAATATTATCGAATAGATTTTTTCTACTGAGCATAATTACTGAATATATTCTTTTTCTTTCTTTCTTTCTTTTTTTTTTTTTTTCTTTTTTTGAATATTAACATCTCATATCGTTTAGTAACTTTGACCTTTAAATATTGTTTATAATAGAAAATTTTATATTTTTTTTTTTTTGTATATTTCATTTGTTCCTTTTCAAAATTAATTATTATTGTTTCGTATCGGGAAATTAATTTTTTCTATTTTCTTTTTTTTTTTTTCTTTTCTTTTGTCTATATTATAATTTTTTTCTTTTTAAATTACGTAATTCTTTTATTGGGGATTATTATATTGTTGTTAATTCATGTTCGTAAAATCAATTTTTGTTAAAAAACAAAAATATATATATATATACATATTACTTATTACAACTTTTAAGTTATGTAATAGATATTTTGAGAAATAAAAAAAAAAAGAAAACCAATTAGATTAGTAAAAGGTTATTATAGTTTTAAATTAGATTAAAAACCGGTTTAAAGTTCCATTGGATGTTAATAATACATTAGGATAAAGTTTTATTACGTACAATTTATATTAAAAAAAAAAAAAGAAAAAAAAAAAAGAAAAAAAATCAGTTTATAAAGCATTAACACGTTCAAATTGATACGATAGTTATGATAATTATAATATATACAATATAAATTTCACTTTATATCATTTATTTTTTAAAGATAAAAAAGGAAGAAAGAAAAGAAGAAAAAAAAAACAAATAAATTAGATTATAAAGGATCGTAACATCGATACGATAGATACGTACATGCATATATAATACAATTGTAAATATTATAAATGTCACGTATGTATAAAAACATTTTTTTAATGACAAAAAAAAAGGAAAGAAAATAAATCAAATTATAAATGATTAAAGTTCGTACAAATATTATAATAATAAATATTCACTATTACGTATCATATGATGTATTTTTTCGAAAACGATGAAAAAGATATGGAAAGGTGGGCGGGGTGGGGGGGAAAGAAAAAAGAAAAATAGAAGGAAGAAAAACAATACAATTATAATAAGTTATAAACTAACTAATAGTTATCAGAGGGGATATGCGAGGGTCGGGCGAGGGGGGTGGGAGGTGGTTAAGTGTTCAAATGGTCATGATGGAAATTAATTGTTCCTCAAATAGAATATATCCGATTAGAAACAGTAGTCCTACATACTACATACGACAATGATATTTGCTATTCCAGTGGCTGTTCACCAATACGATTAAGGTACGCGTTTGTAAGCACACAAAAGCATCAGAGGATTCTCTCTGACGTATTGTTGTAGTTAACACGTAGATCGAACTTCGTACTTTAACATTAGAGATAATTCCTCTTATTTTTACAATTTGATTCCACATACCATTATAATATTTTATATATATATATATATATATATATATATATGTATGCATATATATATATATGTATGCATATATGTATTTATGTATCTTTAATTTTTTTTTACAATTTGATTCTCTTCTTTCTCTCAGTCGAATTATTCTTTTAATGTCATTGAAAAGTCAACGAATGTAAGGAAATAATTTTTTTTCGATATTGTTTCTTTAATAAAATTCTTCATAAATTTTTTTCGACAGAGATATACACACACAGACATGCGCGCTTGCGCGTATATATACGTGGAATATTTATAAAGCATAAATTCATATAATTATCATGAAGTATTTTATCTGAAAAAGAAAAAAAGAACAAAAAAAGAAAAAGAAAACAAAAAGGAAGGGGAAAGAGAACAACGAACGATAGATTTATTGCTGTTGTAATATATCATAATTTATCATTGAATGGAACAAATGTGTAATATCAAAATTACTTTATCAACATTTTTTTCTTCTTTTCTTTTTTTTTTTTTTTTTTTTTTTTTTTTTTTTTTGAAGGATAACACAGGGATTTTCGTTAATATTATTTTTGAAAATTATTAGTATATAGTTCGGCCATGTATTTTAATGCGTTAAATGATATCGATAACGTATTAATATATATGTATATATATTTATATATCGATCTTTGTGTGTCAATCAATTAACGAGGAAAAGAAAAGAAAAAAGAAGAAAAGATAATAAAAATATATCGAATGCATATTCGATGATACATAATAACATATAATTTACGAACTAATTAAAATCTTCTTGGTACCTTTTGTCTAACATTGTCATGACTGTCGATAATTAATTAGTTTTGATATTATGTATATTTCTCTGGCAAATAATAACACGACTATGTGAATTATTATATATATAGATGAAATATCCTTTTACATATATATTTTACATACTCTAGGAACTGCACAATGTACTGCACAACGCTTAATAATTTCCATATGATATAAAATATATATATATATATATATTTGTAGTAATTGGGAAGTTTCCTTCTGAATGGAAATTTACGTAAGTCCGATCCTTTCATGCTCTATAACTCGTCCGTTCGATAACGTTCCTGAAAATGTTCATTTTCTCTTGAATATCACTCTCTTCAGTAGATTTATATATATAAACTTGTCGTTCTTAGATTATTTGACGTATTCATATATTATCTCATATGTATATATATATATATATATCGTCTCATTTTTTCGTTTAATCTTTTGTGATTTGTGATAATTAAAAAAAGAAAAAGAAGGAAAAGAAGAAGAAAAAGAAAAAAGAAAAGAAATATTTATCGTATTGAATTCTTTTTCCATTTATTTTCCCTTTTTTTTCTCTAAGAATAAAAAAAAAAAGAAAAAAAAAAAAACAAATCTTTTTCCTATTTCTTTTTCTTTCTTTTTCTTTCTTTTTCTTTCTTTTTCCTTCTACAATTAACGTAATCGTAAGAAGAAAAAGTGGAGAGGGGGATTTGATTGATCTCTATTTTTAATTTTGTCTTTCAATTTTTCTTTTTTCATTATATCTTTTTACTTCTTTCTGTTTTTACAGAGCTAGAACTCGGTACACAATGCGTCGTCGAAATGTCCGCACAGCAAACCATCTTGCAGCATCCGACGACGATGGACAAGATCGATCGGTAAGTCAATCATTTTCTTTCTTTCTTTCTTTTTATTTTCTATTTTTTATTTTTAATTTTATATATATATATATATATATATGTGTATATAATAATAAATAATATTGATGCTTTTGACATACTTGAGAATACTTCAAAATCTTGACGGATAAAATAACGATGATTCATCCATATTTCGCAGTTCGTTTACAAACTTTTAACGATATCAAAAATCCTGTCAAAAGTTTTTCACGATAATGATAAAAAGCCATATTTTATGGTATGAAAGGTTTAATCGTTGAAAATTTTGATATGGCAGAATTCTGAGGGGTTTGATGATAGGGAGGCGCAAGGGGATAAAGAAAAAGAAAACGAAGAAGAATTGTTCTTCCGTTATTTTCTGTTTTTTTTTTCTTTTTCTTTCTTTCTGTATTTTTCTTTTTTTTTTTGTTTAGGCTAACAAACTCCTCGTTGTTATTACGATATAATAATAATGGAATGAATGAAAAAGATGTTATTCTTTTCGCGATGTTTCTCGTCGAATGAAATCAATAAAAAAAAAAATATATATATATATATTAATAGTGTGTTATCGTACCTAGATAACACATTAGATAAGACATTTTGAGAAT
>NC_060978.1:2324876-2327376 GCF_910589235.1 Vespa crabro | reverse complement strand
TTATAACGATATATGTATGTATTTCAATATTATATCAAAGATATTTCTTATCATTCCATTAATCTGTTATTAATTTAAAATTTGTAAAATGTTACTCATTTATCATTATTAATAGGACAATATTTATGACAGTATATTGATTGATTTTCAATTGTAATTAAAAATTAATAAATAATTAATCGTAATTAAGAATCGTAACTTACGTAAATATACACATACGTAAATACTTAAGTGTTCTAAGTAAATAGAAGATTAATTAATTTAATGAGAGAGAGAGAGAGAGAGAGAGAGAGAGAGAGAGAGAACGAAAAAAGATTTTTTCTTTCTTCTTCTTCTTTTCTTCGTTTTCTTTTTCATTTTTATTTTTCTCCTTTTTATTCTTTCTTTCTTTCTTTCTTTTTTTTTTTTTTTGTTTTTTTTTTTTTTGTTTCTTTTATTAATTTTTCATATAAATTTATCCAATGGAACATTTGAAATTCCCTTAACGACGATATGTGTGCGGTCGTCATTTAAAAATTAAAAAGTAAAAAATACGAAAGAAGGTTTGCAAGCGTATGCATAATGTACGTCTTAACGTTTCACGTTTTTGCATAAATATAAATTATTCAGAATTCTCTGATCTAACCGTGAGAGAAAATTTTTACTAATTCATTGTTCGTCTCTCTCTCTCTCTCTCTCTCTCTCTCTCTCTTCCCTCTCCCTCTCTCTGTCTGTCTGTCTCTTGTTCGATCTATTAAACGTGATTGATTACGAAGATAGATGCGTAATCAATGAAATTACATAAAATAATAAGATTTTTTTTTAAATCGTATAGATCAACAATAAAACAAGACACAAAAAAAAATATATATATATATATATGTATTAAATAATTATTTATATTTTAATCATCATTAAAAAAACTTATCTAATGACTAATGAATCTATATATATATATATATATATATATTTGTAATTTTTCTTCTTAAATACCACATAGTATTTTAATTATGAACGTCCAACTTTTTCTCATAGATCTTATCTATCTTAGACTTGTAATTTCGTTTTTCTTTTTCCTACATCATATTTTCTTTTTCCAGTACCGTTGGGAAACTTATTTCTTTTCTTTTTCCTTTTTTTTTTTTTCTTCTTTTTTATCTTTCTTTTTACTTTTTTTTTATGCACGCTCCAATTATAAGCAATTATTATCGCGAAGGCGATTATGCAAACGAGTTATGAAATTCGCCTTAAGAGTCGTCGAGTTTTCTCGCGTTTAGAATAATTCTTGATGAAAACGGGAGGATTGACCTTGTTTTGTGAGATATGAACTTTTCCACGCTAATCCTTAGAAAAACATCTTTAACTTTAATTATCGAACTTTCAATTATTCTCTTTTATTTGGACGAAGAGAAAAAAAAAAAAAGAAAAAAAAAATATATATGTCCCGTGAATGATCATTGTTTTATTTTATTTTATTTTATTTTATTTTTTTGTTTTATTTTTTTTTTTAAAGAAAACATTGAAATAAACACGAAAGTTTTCGTTTAACAATTGGACACAGTATAATAAATAAAATATTGACAAATTTATTTCGAACGTAGTATTCTAACTTAAAGCAATTTAAATTAGCACAAATATACGTAGATACGTACGTATATATATATATATATATATATATATATATATATATATATATATATCACATATACGTACACATACAAATACGTAAAATTATTATTTTTGATTAAATCATTGATAAACGCTGGAATAAATTTCGTTTATCAGTGGCAGTATCGTAAAATAATATTTTCAAAATTCTATTTAAGACAGAAAGAGAGAGAGAGAGAGAGAGAAAGAGAGAGAGAAACTCGAGCGAAACTTAAACTAGCTTATCTACATAAATATGTAGATACATACATACATACATACATATATGGTACGTAACATTTTCGCAAGCTGTAAGTTATGAACATACATACGTACGTATATACATACATATGAAGGTAAACGATCAAAAATAGCTTTTATTCGTTGGTAGATGCCTTCGTGGAACATTTAACAGCTGTGTCTTTTGACTGTGGCAAGCTTTTACGAAAACATGGCAATACATTTTGTTGCATTGTAATGATTTACATATAGAGGAAGAAGGAATGATAAAATACGAGTATTGGTTACGAAGAATATGGTAATACCTTAAATAAAAAAAATAATGAAAAAAAAAAAAAAAAAAAAGAAAAATAAAGAAAAATTAATATTATATGATTTATATAAAATGAAATGCATAAGTTTGTGAAAATTCTCAAAACGTAAAAAAAAAAAAAACAATAAAGAAGGGTATAGTGATACAAATAAATATATAAACCATTAATGTATAATATATAAACGAATATATAAACCATTAACGTACAATATATAAACGAATATATAAACCATTGTTAAATTCTCGTACATATGTTTTGCAATCTCCCGAAGGGTATATATATATATATATATATACATGCGTGTTTGCTTTTGTACGTAT
>NC_060978.1:2304876-2312376 GCF_910589235.1 Vespa crabro | reverse complement strand
TTTCGAATCAACTTGTATCGACGAATATGATGTCGTAAAAAAGAAAAAAAAAAAAACAGAAAAAAAGAAACATCTTTTACGCTAATCACCATTTTTCACCCTTCATCCCTTCACATTTATTATTGTCCAAGTCTCGATTTCTTCATTATTAATATTATTATTATTATTATTATTATTATTATCCAAAGAAAAATTAAAAATAATTCCCTTTTATTTTCCAATCGCTTGTCATTAATAATATCGTAAAAAAGAAAGAAAGAAAGAAAGAAAGAAAGAAAGAAAGAAAAAAGAAAACAAACAAACAAACAAACAAGAAATATATACACTAATATTTTACAGTAGGTCTTACACACTTTGTCTTACCCCTCTCCTCTATCCTCCTTCTCGTATTTCTACTCCCTTTCACTTTATTTTATCCTTACTGTTTTATATCGTATCGAAAAAAAAAAAAAAACAGTGAAAATAAATTAGGAAAACCTATTACTTTATTATAAATACGTGTTTATCAATAATATCGATAAATTCGATAAGTTCTTAAATATATATATCTTCGAGTAATGTCGATGAGAGAAGTACATCATTCATTATGCTATCGATATATTTCAATTTTTCATGAAGATTTCAAAGTTTCCTACTGGATTAATTTTGAAACAAAGACTTCGTAAGAGCTACCGATCTTGTTTATTCAGAGTATAGTAACACCAGTGAAGTAGCAATAGCAACACCGGCATCAACACTATTACACTATCAGTAAGCAGCAATACCAGTAACAGCAGCAGCAATAGCAGCAGCAATAGCAGCAGCAATAGCAGCAATAGCAGCAATAGCAGCAGCAGCAGCAGCAGCAGCAGCAGCCAGTAGCAGTAATACCAGTAATAGCAAAACCCAGGATATATACTGGCTCAACATATTGAAACGCCCACCTTGCAAACTGTGCGCCCGCGTGCTGTTAAATTAACGTCAAGCCATGCTGGTATTTAGGCCAACTGCGCTGCTTCAACCCCCTAACTCCGTACAGCAACACCCCTTCTCGGCCAACACTCTTCTCTTCCTCCTTCTCCTCTCCTCCTCCTCTTCTTCCTCCTCTTCTTTCTTGTCCTCCTTCTCTTCCTCCTCCTCCATCTCCTCCTCTTGGTATTTTACCCTCGAGCCATTCGTTATCAATCCGTCGCTTTTCAGTTTCGATCTGATATAGAAAGTAGTGGGAGTTATATTTACGTCGAATCACACTGCACTTGATTTTCATTAAAGAAAAAAAAAAAAAAAGAAAAAAAAAGGAAAAAATAATAATAATAATAATAATAATAATAATAATAAATAAAGAAATAAAGAAAAGGATGTTGAGAGTAAATCAAAGAGCAAAATGTCAAATATTTCATGATCGTTGGATATGCAATCGTTCATTTAGAGTTTTCAATCTATCTATTGAAATTCGAAATATTTTTTCTTTCTCTCTTTCTCTCTCTCTCTCTCTTTTTTTTCTTTTTTCTTTTAATTACGAGAAAAAAGGATCGTTTGAAAAATAATGGATGTAAAAATGAAGCTATGGAAGGAAGAAAGTAGAGAGAGAAAAAGCAAAAACATTAAATATTTCATGATCGTTGGACATTTAATCGTTTGTTTTGATTGTAAAATCTACCTATTGCGTACGACATTTCTGTTTGTTTTTTCTCTGTCTCTCTCTTTTTTTGTTTTTCAACAACAATGGAAAAAGGATCGTTTGAAATAATGAATATAAAAATGAAGAAAAGAAGGAAAGAGAGAGAGAGAGAGAGAGAGAGAGAGAGAGAGAGAGAGAGAGAGAGAGAGAGCAAAGCATCGAATATTTCATGATCATTGGGCATTCAATCGTTCGTTTAGAGGTTACGATCTACCAATTGTGTTCGAGATTTTTTTTTTTAGTTTTTTTTTTTAGTTTTTTTTTTTATATGGAGAAAGAAGTATCGTTTGAAATAATGAATAAAAAAATGAAAAAAGAGAGAGAAAAAAGAAAGTAGAGATAGAGAGAGAGAGAGAGAGAGAGAGAGCAAAACATTAAATATTTTATGATCGTTGGATGTTCAATCGTTCGTTTAGAAATTACGATCTAACAATTGTTGCGTTTTTTTGTTTTTTTTTTGTTTTTTATATTTTTATATTTTTATATTTTTTTTTTTGTTTTTTTTTTTTTTTTACTATAGATCATTTAGAATAATGAATGTAAAATGTGTAAAAAAGGAAAAAAGAGAAAAGAAAAAAAGAAAAAAAGAACACGAACGTACGTAGTAATTAGAATTTTACGTTTCGTAAATTTTTAACGACAGATATTTATATGCTTTAATGACAAGAAAAAAAAAAAAAAAGAAAAAAAGAAATTAATCAACAAAATAAATAATATTGTACACAACATATAAATGATAATTGTATATAATTAAGTATAATGCAATAATTACAATCTATGACAAGTAATTATGGTACAAAGTTAAAAATAAAAAAGAACAAAAAAATTTGATCCTTGACGCTCAATAGGAGTTTTGTGTAATATTATTATTTCTTTTTTTCATATATATGTATACGTATTGCATACGACACAATATTATTATTTCACGTTTATATACATATACATATATATATATAACGTATGTATACATAATTTCGATAAAAATAATATATCTCGATACGATTCTCGTATTAGTTTTAATGGAACTTTTTTACGATCGTATATATATATATATATATTTTTATTCTATCAAATTGAGGAGGTTCTCTCTTCGTTAGCGTTTCCACGAGAGCTACGAAACAATTTTATGGTTTCACGAGAGCTCGATCGTACTCAATCCAACTGTGATACATTTCGAACGAATGGGATTCGATCTAGGTATATATACATACATATATACATACATATATACGTACATATATACGTTTACTAAGAAAATCAGGTCACAACTGCTCGTTTTCCTTACATGCGAATTACACTTATGTAAAAAGAAAAGAAAAGAAAAGAGAAGAAAGAGAAAAAGAAAAAAAAGAATTGCAATCTCATAGAGTTATTATCAAGGATCGTTCAAACTGTTATCACCTGGTGTTTTTAGCCACATCTAAATTACTATTCACGGATATATACCGTTCTTTTCTCTCTCTCTCTCTCTCTCTTTTCTTTCTTTTTACGAGTTGTGTTTCTCAAGTAACTCATCATTTTCATGGTAGGCTATTTAATAACGCGAAATATAATTTATTGTCATTCCTATAAAAGTGATTATTTTCAATGTCAGTACTTCATTAAAAGTCAGTAATATGTTTTACGAATGGATAAAATTTTTTCTTTTTTCTTTTCTTTTTTTCTTCTCTCGTTTTGATAAAAAAAAAAAAAAAAAAAAAAAAAAAAAAAAAAAAAAAAAAAAAAAAAAAAAAAAAAGAGACGGACAAAAAGATCACAAAAGAGCACTATGAGTATCAAAATAAATCAATTGTCAGATCGATAAATGAAGTAAATAAAGTAAAATCAATCATTGAGTCACGTCGGCATTAAAAAAAAAAAAAAAAAAAAAAGAAAAAAAAAAAAGAAAAATTCTACAGAAATATAATATAAATTACATAACGAAATATTTTCAAAAAATTCTCATAAAATTCGTTTTTCATTGATGTTATCGTTATTTCACAAGATCTTTTATTTTCATTTATCTATTTACATATGTATTTTCCTTTTATTTCCTTTTTCATCTTCCTTTTTTTTTTTTATCTTTCTTTTTCTTTTTTTCTTTTTTTTTTCTTCTATTTTTCTTACAGTCGATAGAACATCGATAGAACCAAAGAACAGTACGAATGAATCGAATGTATGGGTCTCGATTTATATCGATTTCGAACGATTCTCGTAACGAAGCTATCATCGTTCGACCGTGAATATCAAACTACGAATCTTTTTTTTTTTATTTTTTTTTTATTTTATTTTTTTTTTTTCCCAGTATTAACGAGTTGTATATACTTCCTCGTTAAACTTTATGTTATACACACGCATAGAAAGAGAGAGAGAGAGAGAGAGAGAGAGAGAGAGAGAGAGAGAGAGAAAATCGTAAATTGTTAAAGCGATTAGAACGTAAACCGTGTAGAATATCGTTTGAATGTGTCGTCTCTAACGGAGCGTATAATTGTTCTAGTAGTTAATTAACATCAACATATATATATATATATATATATATATTGTTTTTACTTTTATAATTAGGGAATGTTCTAATGCATTTGTGGTCCTTTGTAATATTCCTCTGATTTTGAAACATTTTCATACATACATTAAGTGTATATATATATATATATATATATATATATATATATATATATATATATATATATGCGTAGGTATATGCTTATGTATATGCAAGTGTTAGTTAGAGAACGCACACAAAATTGCTTTTCGAAGGAACTCGTTTAACATTGGCAAACCTACGGCCATGAGTTAAATCCTGGAATTAATAATTAATCCTGCTTGGGCTTGTTTGTTAACGCTCTCACGTCTGATCTAGATTCCTGATTCTTGTTCCACGCATAAAAATGGTTTCGTATTCTCCTTTTTTTCTTTACTCCTTTTTTTTCTCTCTCTTTTCCTTTTTTTTTTTCTCTCTCTTTTTTTTTTTTTTACCACGAAATAAAATGTTACATATAGAATGTAATAGGAGGGGGGGATTCGACGTTAAACGTAGCGAGTAGATTCTTCGGGGATTATTTGCTTGAAAAAAGAAAAAATGGAAGAGAAAAAGAAATAAAACGCGGGATAAACTTTGCAAATTCAAAAATAAATAACAATCGTGTACTATTGCAAAAAAAAAAAAAAGAAAATCTCGTTTAAAAAATAAAAAAAAACTTCGTCCTACAGTAAAGGGTTATTTATTCTTGGCCCCTTTTTGGCCTTACGATGCTATTCTAGGAGACTTTGTGGTTAATATCAACCCTTTGATTAAGTTTCTTAATTAAGCGTTAGCTTTGCCATTCCAACTGACCACAATCCATTTATTATCCTACTTTCTCTCTCTCTCTCTCTCTCTCTCTCTCTCTCTATCTCTATCTCTCGTTCTTTCTCTCTATCTATCTCTTTTTCATTTGTATAAATTAAATGAAATTATTTCCATCTTCCTTTCTCTCTCTCTCTCTCTCTCTCTCTCTCTCTCTCTCTCTCTCTCTCTCTCTCTCTCTCTCTCTGCCTCAGCTATCACGAAATAGAACGAAAAGCAAAAAAAATCTCTATAATTAATCGTATCCGTTAAGTTAAAATCTTTTTTTCTTTTTCTTTTTCTCCCCCCCCCCCACCTCCCCTTTCTAATTACAAATTCAATCTGATTTTGATCCATGACATTTTCAACGTTCCACAAGTGGGATCTATAATATAGTAATCCAAAGTTCATAACGATTTTATAAAGTCACGATCGTACACACGATGACGTTTCGAGTTCATTGTTTCTCATTCGATGAGCGTAACTGTCACTAAGATAATTAATGAGTATAGATTAATTAAACTTGAACGAACGATTAGTCTGGTTGTACGACTGCTTTACATTCTTTGGCGTTGTGCCATATGTAACCCGACCCCCTTCTCCCTCCATTTACCATCCTCATGCTCTCACAGATTGGTCGCTTCTTATCTAATTACAAGTTCGTTTTTTTTCTTCTTTCTTTCTTTCTTTCTTTCTTTCTTTTTCTTTTTTACTTTCTCTCTATCTCTCAAAGTCGAATTTTTCTTACATCCATATCCGATAAATCCTACGATTTTAATTCCTTCAAAAATATTTATTTCATCGATTAAATTTCATTCGAATGAAATTTTATATCGCGTAATAATGATAAGAATTAACGTTATTTCGTTAGCTATAATTTTCAAGAGTTATGTGTTATTTTTCTTTTTGTAGATTTTGTTTAATGTTTAATATATATATATATATATATATATATATTATATTATATTATATTATATTATATTATATTAGATTATATTATATATGATCTTACAATTTTTTTCTTCTCCCTCGTGTATAGTATTTCTCGATTCGAGTGAAGGATAGGATTATTCGAAAAATTCCGTGGAACGCCGATAAAGGTCGTAGTATTCGATCCTCGTCTTTCACGCATACCGTTTAAATAATTTAATAAATTTTTCTGACATACTAGTAGATTTTCTGTATATATATTTAGAAACAGAGAGAGAGAGAGAGACAGGAAGAGTTATGTTCTTATTATGAATATAAAGAAAAAGATTTGCAACTTTAAAAAATATTAATAAAATTGATTTTATTATAACAATATTATTGCATTATTTAAATAAATAAAGATTAAATTATATTTGAAAATGGCGTTGTTTTCAAGTCTCTATGATTTTTCGTTTCGAAGATATCGACTTTGAAAAATTTCCATTCATAATTCGTAATAGTACAGCTGTTCGTAGTAATAGTAGTAATAATGGCAGCAATAGTAATATGGCCGATTTTAAATAAACAAAATAAAATTTACATAATTATAATAAAAATTCGAATGATTTCGTTATAGGTATGTTTTTGTTACGAAAGAAAAGGAAGAAATTCAATTATAAAAATTATTAACAAAATTGATTTTATTATAACAATATTATTGCATTATTTAAATAAATAAAGATTAAATTATAGTTAAAAATGGCGTTGGTTTCAAGTCTCTACGATTTTTCGTTTCGAAGATATCGACTTCGAAAAATTTCCATTCATAATTCGTAATAGTACAGCTGTTCGTAGTAATAGTAGTAGTAGTAGTAGGCCATGCGTAAATTCTTGAAATTTATATAGGTCAGTGTGTCACTGGGCCAATGAATGAAATTATATAGGTTAGTGGGTCAGCGTAAACGTCTTCCATTTACATGGGAATATCTCCGGAACTAAAAATCGTAGAGATTTGAATAAAATATCGTTTTAAAGGGCAGAATTTTCTCTATATTCTCAACATATTATTAACAATTAATTAACAATTTGTTATAAACAATTTGTCATAAATAAAATTCTTATGAACCAAATTTATCTTATTTCGTCAACAATAAGATTCAGATTCTGTACGATTTATAAAATTACATAAAAATTAATAAATAATTAATAAAAAAATTATTTTGTTTATCGGATAAACAATTCTTTTTTTTTCTACATTACTAATAACTAAATGTTTCATGAGAATATCTTCGGAACTAAAAGTCATAGAGACTTGAATCGTATACGTTTTTAAAGGGGAAAGTTTTTTCTTTTCAACGTATTGTTAATAATTAATGAACAATTTGTTATAAACAATTTTTATAAAAAAAATTCTTACGAACCAAATTTATCTTATTTCGTCAACAATAAGATTCAGATTCTGTACGATTTATAAAATTACATAAAAATTAATAAATAATTCATAAAAAAATTATTTTGTTTATCGGATAAACAATTCTTTTTTTTCTACATTACTAATAACCAAATGTTTCGTTTATGTGAGAATATCTTCGGAACTAAAAGTCATAGATACTTGAATCAAATATGT
>NC_060978.1:2289876-2294876 GCF_910589235.1 Vespa crabro | reverse complement strand
AGAGAGAGAGAGAGAGAGACCTTGAGTTTAAATCGATTTTTCTTAGAGTTCAAAATAAATCTCTCGGGATTTAAAATGGGTCGGCCAATACGAAAGGATCGACATTTAAAATCGGTCTGTAGATAATATCTATGGTGGAGGTGGGACGGGAAAGAGAGAAAAAAATAAAAGGAAAGAAGGATCGAAGTGAGGATTATCTCTCTTCTTTTTATCTTTTTTCTTTTTCTTTTTTTTTTCTTTCTCTTTTTATTTTCTTTACTTTTTTCTTTTTTTTTTTTTTTTTTTTAAGATACGTGATCAACTCTTTCCAATATGTCCGCCTTTCCTTTCATTTTATTTTTCTTCTTTCTCATGGGATTTTGATTCGTGTAAGCTCTCTCTCTCTCTCTCTCTCTCTCTCTCTCTCTCTCTCTCTCTCTCTCTTTCTCTATCTATCTATCTATCTATCTATCTGTCTACCTATCTATATATCTATATATCTATTCAAGTCTTTTGATATCTTATTACGACAAATCGAGATGTTCTTGATAAGATCATAGTATTACCATTTTACTATTTACAAAGGATTATTTCTATTCCTTATATAATTAAATATATATAAACATTTTAATCATAATTGTCGCCATATACCGATTTATTATTTACAAAGGATTATTTCTATTGTTTATATAGTTAAATATACTTTAAGGAGGAAAATTAAAACGTGCCAAGTGCATTTAAAAAAAAAAAAGGAAAAAAAAGGAAAAGAAAAGAATAGAAAAGAAAAAAAAAGAAAGAAAGAAAGAAAGAAACGAAAAGAAAAGACAAGAAAAGAAAAGAAAATAATATTTCTTTCACGCGTACATGCGAATTGTTTGTTACGCCAACATAATATCATACTTATGTATGTATTGTATTAAAAATTATATCGTGCGTATCGAAGAGAAAGAAGAAAAAGAAGATGAAGAAAAAGAAGGAACTATGGAAGAGGAGGAGTGGGGAGGGCCGGGGAAGGGGGCCGAGGGGGGATGGGTAGGAGGGTAAAAATGATAAGAAGATAGACGGAAAGGTAAGGAAAACGGAGCGCGACGAGAAAGAAAACGTAATTGCCGTGCAATTACCGGATCCCTATACTTTATTTCCTCTCTTCGAGATACTTAGGACGTTGCATTATTTACCGTTTAACGTTAACCGCAAATGGCGCCTACTGACTTGTAAGAAATAATTTTTTTATTTTTTATTTACGACTTTTTATCGAGCATATGAAATCTATACGCCTTTATATATGTATAATTATATAATCGGGTCAAATAAGCATCAAATATATTTATATTTATTTATTATCAGTTTGCGTGTACGTGTACGTGCATTTATATTTATATTTATATTTATATTTATTATATATTAAGTATAGAAATTAATTCACAATTATAGAAGTATCCTTTAACTTTCTATTTTAAGTAAATGTTATTGTAAGTTTGTCATTTTAATTATTGTGAATTCAATTTGCATAATTATAATAAGAAATGTTCTATCTACATTAAATATAATTCTGTTCTCTCTCTCTTTTTTTTTCTTTTTTTTTTTTTTTTTTTTTTTTTTTCGAGGAAATATTTTCATTTCTTTTATCTTTTTCATTTCTTTTTTCTTTTTTTTTTTTTTTTTTTTTCTTTTTTACACGGTTTTGATTCAACACGGTCTGATAAATTTGCCTTTGTATAAGAAAAACAAAACAGAAAAAAAAATCACTCATTTGTCTCTATTTAATTCGACGAAGAAAATGTACCTCACTTTACCTTATCTGAGAAATATTTTTGCGATTAATTATGAGAGAATCGAATAGAAATAAATTCCATTATAATTTGCATTTAAGATACGATAATATCTTCTCCTTTTCTTTCTCTCTCTCTCTCTCTCTCTCTCTCTCTCTCTCTCTCTCAATTTTTCTTTTTTCTTTTTTTTTTCACATGGTTTATTTCTTCAGAGATTGTAGTATTAAAAAGAAAAACGAAATTAAATGATTAATACGTATTATTCAGTTTGTTCTTTACTCATTTAGAATGGGATAAATTTTTTAAGAGTTCTCTCTCTCTCTCTCTTTTTATTGATCCTATTTACAAAAAAAAAAAAAAAAAAGAAAGAAAGAAAAAATTAAAAGACAAAGGGCATATTATTCCAATCGAGATCGTTCGATGGTTAGGATCCTTTTTTTAATATGCGATGAAAATTTTTTTTTAATAAAAGATCAATATGATACATACTTAATATATTTGAAGTGCTCGTTGAAAATAATTCTTCCAACTTGATGGTAACGTTTCAAACAATTCCTTTTTTTGTCCTTGACCGAATTTTTCCTAGGGTATCATTTCCAATATAAACGGGCGTTCGGAATAATGCGCGCGCATGCGAATTTGTGCATATGCGTATGTATATATGTATGTATGTGTGTGTGTGTGTGTGTGTGTGTGTGTGTGTTTGTCCTTCTACAAAAACCAGCAAACTGCAAATATATCGAATCGTAAAGCCGAACTTTTCGATATTAAAAAAGCATATCGAACGAATGCATTTAACACGAGTAAGAACGAGTTTATACATACATACGTAGTATTATAAAAGAGTTATGCGAAAAATAAATAAGATTCAGTCCTTGTTCCTCTTCTTCTATTGTTCATTCTATTCTTTTCCTTTTCTTATTTTTATCGTCCTTCGAAAACTTCTTTATTGGAATTCGAATGTTAGCTTATATTAGAAAAAGAAAAAGAGTAGAAAGGAAAAGAAATGAAAATGTAATAATATTGTAATCAAGAGTTTAATACTTACAATTGCGCTTACAATTGCCCATTATTATTATTATTATTATTATTATTATTATTATTATTAATATTATTATTATTATTATTATTATTATTATTATTATTATTATTATTATTATTATTATTATTATTTTTACAGCTTTATCGCATCGCAAATTCGACACTTTTACAAAGCAAAAAAATTGGAAAAAAATTTCTCTCTAATCCGCGTTCGTCCGTTTTTTTTTTTCCTTTTTTGGGTAAATCAAATTTATACTTTTTTTTTTTGTGCAAGACATTATATACAACATTGAAAGAATATTTTTCTATTTAAAATATTATCCGTGGTTACTATCGAATATTTTTTCCTTAATGAACAACAACATCGTGAAATTATTACGAGTGTACGATTGAAAAAATATATTTGAAATAAGGTATTAATACAAAAAGGAAGAAAAAGGAGAAGAAAGGTAAAGGGAATGGGAGAATGAGATGAGAAAATGACAGGGAAATAAAAGGGAAACAAATATATATATATATATATATATATATATATATATATTCGTTCGATTGGAAAAATCAATTTGTAATAAAGTAAATTAAAACTAAGTGAAAAGAAAGAAGAACAAAAATAATAATAATAATAATAATAATAATAATAATAACAATAATAATAATAATAATGTACGTAGTATTATTTCGCTTGATTAGGAAAAAAGAAAAAAAAGAAAAAAGAAAGAAACCCTTATAATCTTCTCTCTCGTATTTTCTTTCGTTTCTTCCATTTTTTTCTTTTCTTTTTCTTTTTCTTTCTTTCCTTCTTTCTTCTTTTTTTTTTTTTTTTAATATTCATTCTTTTTCTTTATCTTGTCTTATCATACAGGATCCCTCGTAATTGGACGCTGCAAAAGAAAAACAAGAAGACGGAGAGAGAGAAAGAAAAGAGAGGAAAATTTCAAATAATTAAATGAATTCGTCTGAAGAGACAAATCGAGTTCTTTTCTTTCCATAAACTTTTTCTTCTTCTTATTTTTTTTCATTTTATGAATTAACTACGCATTTTCACTATCCGTGTTCATTCACGAGAAAGAGATAAGCATTTAAGAGAAAACATTTTATGTTTTGAAAAAGGAAGAGAGAGAGAGAGAGAAAAAAGAGAGAGAGAACCCTAGATTGACTCTTTAGATTAACGATGATGAATATATCCTTTTCCTCCATTCATCGTTATTTCATCGTTATATACAACACATAAAAGTATATATATATATATATATATATATATATATATATATATATATATATATATATAAATCATTTACATGTACGTACGTATAGTCATTTACGCGATATTTGTTTTATTTTTCTTCTTTTTCTTTCTTTCTTTTTTTTTTTTTTTCAAGAAAAAAAATTGCGTTCGCGTCTTTTCTTTTTTCTTGTTTTTTTTTTTTCTTTTTTGTATTTCTTTTTTGTAATCCTTTATTTTATTACTCTTCGAGGGGGTTTGAGGGCAGACAGGGAGGGAGAGTGGAAGGAGAAAAACTGTCGAGGTGAAAAAATATAGGTCAGGAAATGTAGGAGCACGCGCTCACCTGATGTCATTATGTAACACGACATATTGCGCAATGAATCACCGTTTACGCGCATGTGTCGTATTATGTACGTACGTACCTACATACGTGTATACATACATAAATAAATAAATAAATACATAGATACAAAGTAAAGTCTCTCTATCTTTCTTTCTCTTTCTCTCTCTTTTATCTCTTTATCAGTGTTTAGTCTGTATGAAGGAGAGAAAAAAAGAAATATATATATATATATATATATATATATATATATATATATACTTATACATACATACATGTACGTGAATAAGAAAGACATAGTAGTAGTATGAACAAAGGAAGGAAGATCGTTTTGCATCGAATGGATCGATACGATCGATCGATCGATTGATCGATTGATTGTTACTAACTCACTCACGTTGTTTCTTTGATTTCCCAATTGTGTTCGAGTTAATTCGATGGAAGAAAGAAAATTATTATGTTTTCTTGTCACGTTCAAACTTTATTAACTATTATCTATGTTTTATTCTAAGTCTGTCCTTTCTATTTATTATGTACTTTCTATAATTCGATTTTATATATATGAAATTATAATAATTATTTATGTTATATAATATATGTATATATATATATATAAGATATTTAGTACACACACACACACACA
>NC_060978.1:2277376-2282376 GCF_910589235.1 Vespa crabro | reverse complement strand
TGGAAAATATTCCAAGATAGATTATTATTTTTGGCGCGAAATAAGATCTATTCGTGAGAATCCTTATTTTCGAATTTTATTGCTTTTATTCCTTCTTCTTCTTTTTATTTTTATTATATATATATATATTTTTTTTTTCGATTCTGCAGAGATCAAAATTTATATCGATTTTATTCAATAACCAATTCAATGTTCGATATATATATATATATATATATATATATATATATATATATCGATATTTTTCGATGAGATCGTAATATATAATATGATTGAAACAAAACTAAAAGGAAAACGTTAAAAGCTTTACAATCGTCGATAACTATAACGTTATCATATTTTCTCTTGGAGAAAATGTATGTATGTATGCATGTATGTATGTATGTATTGTATTTTATGTGAGACGATCAATGAGACGGGTGTTGTGAATTTTCGAGCTTTCATTTTGGTGACAGAAACGATAGAACCACATTGTTTGGAAAATCGATAATGTTTCATGAATAACATCGAAGCAACAAAGGTAACTTGGAGCTTCTTTTACGGTTATTTTTTTTTTTTTTTTTTTTTTTTTTTTTTTTAATTTATTTTCCTTTTCTTTTTTATTTATTTACTTTTTTCTGTTTTTTTTTGTTGCAATCTATATTAGTTCTTTTTCTTCTAACTCCTCTCTCTCTCTCTCTCTCTCTCTCTCTCTCTCTCTCTCTCTCTCTCTCGTTAGTTTTTATTAAATGCAACAATAACATTATTTATCTTTTTCTTTCATTTATTTATTTATTTATTTATTTATTTTTATTTTTTTTTTTTTGGAGAGGTAGAAGGCATATAACGTTTCATGTAACAAAAATCCGACGCGGAAATGAAATTCCTCGAAAGCTTTGGTACGAGGCATGAAATTCGTTAGCTCTTTTGTAAATTCTCTCTCTCTCTCTCTCTCTCTCTCCCTCTCTGTAGTCTAAAGTTCATTCACACGTGGCTCATGAAACGTGAAGATATCAGCTACGACGTATGAACATTCCATACATTCAAGCTGTCAAGCCTGGAACGATAATGTCGTTATACGCCTTAAATTTCAAGGCCAAAGCACGATTTCTCAGGGCGCGCTTAAACCCGAGATCTCAACTTATGCGAGTTAACTTCGTCTCGTGACATTCGTTTGCCTTCTTCGTTTGTTCCATTTCATCTAACTTTCTTAAATTAAATCGTTTTAACTGACGTGTTCAATCAGAAAAGGCCATTAGAATATCAAGCAAGATAGTTGGATTTCGTGAGGCGAAACGAAGTAGTAGGAAAGAAATAAAAATAAAAAAAGAAAAAAAAAAAATAATAAGAAATAAAAAAATTCACGATTTCGAAGTTTTTACACGCAGGTATTTATGGATCGTTAGAAATTTTAACAGGTGATTCGATTTAATTTTTTTTTTTAAATATTTTTCAATGATTACATATAAAAGTATGATATACGTATTATAATTTTTATTTTTTTACGATATTGTTAATATTGCAAAAAAAAATTTTTTAATGTTTGTAAAAGTTGTAATATTTTTATGTCATATTCTTCGGTGAATTTGATATGTATGTGTGTG
The DNA here is from genome assembly GCF_910589235.1 of Vespa crabro. Lineage (NCBI taxonomy): Eukaryota > Metazoa > Arthropoda > Insecta > Hymenoptera > Vespidae > Vespa > Vespa crabro. The sequence goes on along the minus strand of NC_060978.1, from coordinate 2,280,793 downwards.
TGTGTGCGCGCGCGCGTGTGTATATGTGTATGTGTATATCTGATGATTGTCAAAGATCGCTGAGAATAGGAAAATAATATTCGAAAATATCTGAACTTATTCGATCCATTTGGGTTGGACCGAACCGATCCGAACATTCCATGAGTTGATTTTTTATCCTATTCTATAATATTTAATCCTGTTCGGTTCTATTCAATTTTTGTTTTTCAATTCCTTTCAATTCCATTCGATCGTATTCAATCTTATTCGATTTTATTTGATCCTATTCGATATTATTTGAATCTTTTCAATCTTGCTCAAAACATTTCGATCCTTTTCGATCCACCTTTTTATCTTGTTCTTTTAAAAAAAATCGAAAAAAACAATGAAAAGAGGTATAAACGAAGAAATTATTATAGACATTGTCTTGTCTTTTTCGATGTTCGATTTTTATTTTATTTTATTTTATTTTATTTTATTTTATTTTATTTTATTTATTTTTCTTTTTTCTTCGAAAACTACTTGACCGTTTTCAAATAGATATGGGGGAAAAAAAAAAAAGAAGAAATTAGGAAAGGTAAGAAGGAGGACGAACCGAGTGATTCCAATCCAAGCTTTTAAGGTTTCTCGCGAGATGAATAATTAACCTAGTTTCTTAATTACTCTACGCAACTTCGTGACCCCTTGCGAGATTCCGAGCATTTAAAACGAGCCGTTTCCTCTCTCTCTCTCTCTCTCTTTCTCTTTCTCTCGTAGACGATGGAAAAGTATCCGGTTCTTTTGGAAAAGTTACGAAGTACGAGTACTCTTCTGTAAGGATGTTTTAACCCTTTGCAATTTATTTTCATGTTTATTTCAGTCGCCACAAGAAATTTCCTTATGCAAAAATTTGTTTTAAGTATCATCAAAACATTTTCAAATGTTCGGTTACAACGCCGTACCAGAAAAAATATTTCTTCTTATTTATCCTTATTTTTCTTTTTTGTTATTTTTTCTTTTCTTTCTTTCCTTTTTTTTTTTGTTTTTATAAATCCAAACATTTGATTTTCTCTCTCCCTCCCTCCCTCTCTCTCTCTCTTCTCTCTCTCTCTCTCTCTCTCTGAAAGATGAAATAAAAGATTGACGGCACGGAAAAGAGGAAGAGAAGAAAAATATCCTTTTTCATCTTTTCCCCCACCTCCCCACTTTCTCTCTCTTTCTCTCTGGGCCCTCCTCCACATTTTCCGTCGCTTGTTATTTTCCTGTTTCGTTTCAACAAGAATTTTCCACGCTCGATAGAAAATCCTTCGCGAAATAACGTCGTCCGAGACTAAAGCACGGGAGCTTTACTTCTGTGAGAGAATGATCGTGTGCAACGTGACACGTAGAAACAATGCATTCCACTTTAGCCAAAGGAAATGCCAATTCCAGCTTTACTTGACTCGGTGTTCCCGTCTCAACTCCCTTATATAGCCTTTGGGTTTAAATAATGCTAACGATAAGAGACTACGACCATTTTCCTTTTTCATTTTGCTTTTATTATATTTCATTTCATTTCACTTCACTTTTTATTCATTCATTCATTCATTCATTCATTTATTTATTTATTTATTTATAAAAATTCATTGCAAATTGAAAAGTAAAATATATTTTATTTATCAATAATTATTATAATAATAAAATAATTAGATATATATATATATATATATGTATATGTATATGTATAACGTATTATTAATATATAGATATATTATAATAATAAATAATTAAAGTATGGCCGATTAATTTTGACTGGAATTAATTTGTACGTCATTAGCATTGGACAAATCAATTAGTTTCTTTTTATATACGCAAACAAACACACACGTACATACATATATTATATATATATATATATATATATATATATATATATATATATATAGTGTCTCAACAATTGAATTAAATTTTTCTTGATACGTATACATAAGTAAAAATCGTATACCGTAATTCGTTTCATCGTTCTCACGTTGGCGTTCAACCATCCAACTAAATCATTTTCCTAGAGGTTTGTTCGATAATTGTCGATCCGAATGTGATTTTCCATAGAGTAAACACAACGATGTTAATCGTCACTTGGATATAAACGGAAGTTTTTCTCCGAGGCAGTTTGCATCTCGTTAATCGGTCTATTGCGGCGGTCGTTTGCGGAACGTCCGGACGTTCCGATCTAACCAATCTCTCTCACTTTCTCTCTCTCTCTATCTCTATCTCTATCTCTATCTCTATCGGTCTCTGTCTTTCTCACTCTCTTTTGTCATTTTTTTCTCTTTTATTTATTATTTACAATTGATAATTTTTTTTTTAACCCGTTATTTATCATCATCATCATCATCATCATCATCATCATCATCATTATTATTATTATTATTATTTATTTTTATATTTGAATATATATATTTGAACATTTTTTTTACATTTTCGTAATTCTCTTTGTTACTTTCGAACAGATATGGTCTGTGAAAAAAGAATAATCGATCGGAAATGATGTCGGATGAAAGAGCGCGAGGAAATAGAGGAGAAGAAGAGACGGTAGGATTGATAGAGAGAATAGAGAAAGGGTAGGAACGAAGATAGGGTTGGAAAAAGGATTTGGAAGGAAAGGAGGAAGAAAATAAAAAAAGAAAGAAGAAAATATAAAAAATAAAAAAGGATGAAAAAGTTCGCGATACATTTTCATGATAGAAAAAGAGAGAGAGAGATAGACGAACAAACAAAGAGAGAGAGAGAGAGAGAGAGAGAGAGAGAGAGAGAGAGAATAAAGTCGTCGGACTTCGAAAATATTTTACAATTAAGAAAGGATCATTTTCTCTTTCGTACGAAAGAGAAAAGCAACAGTGTCTTCATGATTGGTGCCCGTACTCGTTCGCTTTTGCATCCATCAAAGTCTAACCGAAGTAGGTGACTATCGCCATATTTTTTGACCTCCCGAAATCGAATTTCTCTCCTCCCCTACTCCGCCACACCCCCCCTCTCTCTCTCTCTCTCTCTCTCTCTCTCACTCTCCACTTCCAGCGCTTCCGTTAGATTTCCGATGGCAAACAGACCGTTCCAAGATAGTTGTTAGATAGTTCGTGATAATCGTGATACTCGTGAAATCGTTCAAATACTTTTCTCTCTCTCTCTCTCTCTCTCTCTATCTTTCTTTCTTTCTTTCTTTATAATGTTTTTTACTAATAATTATTTTCAATGTTGATTCAATCGATTAAAATTAATTTTATCACAATTGAGTCCATTATAATCAAATAAATTTCATCTATATTAATAATTTATTACGTGATATTTTATTAACTGATATGTTCTTATCATTTATTACGTGATATGCATTTATGTTGAATGAAATTTCTCTCTCTCTTTCTCTCTTTCTCTTTCACTTTTTCTTTCTTTATATTTTCCATAGAAGTATTGATTCGTATAATT
>NC_060978.1:2237376-2272376 GCF_910589235.1 Vespa crabro | reverse complement strand
GATCGATCGGTTGCAAGAAATAAAAATAATTCGATATCGATCGAAACCTTGCTTCTTCGTTCTCTTATCTACGAATTGAGACAACGAATCTATCTACGTACTTCGATCAATTTGTAAATTATAAGAAAAAAAAAATATATATATATATACATATAAAATAAAATAAAATAAAAAAAAAAAAAAAAACAAAACAAAACAAAGAAGAAAATATTATTTTTTAATAAAGATAATCTCATATTTTTGAAATCGAAGCAAAACAAATTTGCGAGAAAACTAAATGATAATATGTATCTTAAAAATTGTGCAAATTTTGTATGTAACTATTTTTTAAAATAATACTTGCATTATATATATATATATATATATATATATATATATATATATATATGTGTGTATGTATAGTTGAATGAATATAATCAAGTAAATCTCGGCGACTTTCCATTTGAAATTTTCGCTTCTTATCAATCAGAGCAATGACTCGCGAAGTTTTGCGCGTTAGAAACTCATTAACGGGATTAATAAAATAAATCGTCGAGAAAGTCCGAGTGAAGACAAGTCTCTTATAATTTATATGTACATATATGTGTACATATATAAACACATGTACATACATGTGTGTATATTTATGTATACGCGTGTCTATATACAACATAGATCTAGAGTTCATTGAGCGATAATGATTTAACCGGGTACAACAACAAGCGGCCAATTAAAATTAAAGCGGTTCGTTTGAAATGGCCTATCTCTCTCGAAAGGAACCAATTAATCGTGGATTAGCATCTCGATGATCAATGAGGAGGAGGAGGAGGAGGAGGAGGAGGAGGAGGAGGAGGGGAATGGTCCCCTCGATAGTTACAAACGACTCGGTAATTATCATACGAGTTATTATATCGATGATAGAAAGAGGCGTTGAAAATCCGATTGAAATCCGACAATAAAATATATGTGTATGAAATAATCTACTCGTGAGAATATCACATTGACATATTAATAGATAATAATGATGATAATAATAAATATATTAATAATAATATATTAATAGATAATGGAAAAAATAATATTGTTCGATCGATGCACGTTTGTGCATTGTAGTTTCTTTTTTTCTTTTTTTTCTTTTTTTCTTTTTTTTTGCACAAACATCCTTTTCTTTCGTATGATTTTTCAATAATATACAAATTTACATATTTCTCGATATGCATGAGTATATATTAATCACGATTAATATTATTATTATATTAATCATTTATCAATTTTCATCATTGAACGAACTAAGATTGCAGATACTTGAATATTTAAAATAGAAATGTATTTCGTTTGATGATCAATAAATCGTGACTTTACGTTTTTAACTAAATAAATTGATAGATAAATTGACAGATAAAGTTTTCTTCATTCGCGATTGAAATTGAATGAAAAGAAGAGAACAAGAAAAAAAAAAAAAAAAAAGAAAGAAAAAAAAACAAAAGAAAAAGAAAAAGAAAAAAGAAACAAATAAAAAATCATTATCTTTCTTTTTTCCTTCTTTTTTTTTTCTCCTTTTTATCCGGTGTACTTACTTCTTCCAACGACTGACTACTAGTAATAAACTCGTAAGAAATAAGAACTCATCTGTCGCGTAGAATAGGATGCAATTGGGTCGAGATTTACTCTTGTAGAGAGATAAAGAAAGAGAGAGTGTGAGTAAGAGAGATATACGGAGAGATAGAGATAGAGATAGCGATATAGATGAAGATGAAGATGAAGATCAAGATGAAGGGAAAGAGGAGAGAGAGAGTGAGTGAGAGAGAGAGAGAGAGAATGAAATACGAGCGAGATACGTTCTAGACGTTAATGAGACAAAATTAAGGAGCCTCGAGGTTCGTTTTCTCCACATACAATGTTCTATTTCTCATCTCGATGCCAAACAACGAATGAACGAACAAACGAACGAACGAACGAACGAACGAACGAAGGAACACCTCGAATGTACATACACGCGACACGCGTGGGCGCACGTGCAAGCTCATACGATAAGAAAATGAAAGAAGCAACAATGCCTGACGCTTTAATTACAGATCCGTAATTGTTCGTTTAATTAGCCTACCGATCTTAAAACTCTCATTTGTATGTATATATAAGTATCATATATGTATTTATAATACGTACGTACGTACGTATGTATGTATGTATGTATATATATGTATATTTACTGTACTTATTTTTTTTTTCTTTATCTTTTTTCTTTCTTTTCTTTTTTTTTTTTCTTCTTTCCTTCGAGAGAAGAGATTCTTCATTTACGATAGACAACAAACAAACAACGAGTCACTTCTTATTTCATCATTTTTTTTTTTTTTTCTTTTTTTCTTTCAACGTATACGAAATAAATTTATTTGGAGGAGGAAACAGATAATAAGTAAAAGAAGAAGAAGAAGAAAAAAAAAAAAGAAAAAGGGGAATGAAAAGTAAAGCAAGGAAAAGAAAATATTAATGATAACGTTGATGTATGATTTAATTAGATTTATAATTGCGGATAAGTTATAGAAAAGAAGAAAGAGAAAAAAAAGAAAAAAAGAAAATAAAAAAAAACCATGAAAAAAAGGTGATGATGATGATAATGATAATGATAATGATAATGATAATAATAATAATAATAATAATAATAATGTATGAATGATTTAATTAGACTTATATCGAACAAAGAAGAAGATAATAAATTGAAAAAAAGAAATGAGATAAAAATACAAAGGGGGAAAAAGAATAATTAATCATAATAATAATAATAATAATAATAATAACAACAACTTTAACGACAACAACAACAAACAACAACAATAATAATAATAGTAATAATAATAATAAAAAAACAATGATATATGATTTGATTAGATTTGTATGGAGTAAAAAGTATTTACATATTCATTACTTACGTTTATGCATTAATTTATCATAACTAAATCTCATATGCTTTTTTTTTCTCTCTCTTTTCCTCCTTCTCCTCCTACTCCTCTCCCTCCCTCTCTCTCTCTCTCTCTCTCTCTCTCTCTCTCCATCTCACTTTATCTCTCAGAGAAGGAAGGAATATATTCATTATGAAGAATGATGATACATACGTGTTCCTGATTTCACAAATACATAAATATACATACATACATACATACATATGTCACATAAATATATCACCATGGAGAGAAACGGAAATAGATAACCGAGTAAACACTATGTGCGCTATCTCTTACTTGTCGATATGTTCGCGATGATGTCTAACAAAACTCACATGTCCGATATACATACATACATATCTACTCTTTACCAAAGTGAAAATTACATGACACGAATAATACGATTCTACTTGTAACTATTACTTCCTTAAACGATATTTAATATCTATTAATACAATCTCCATTTTATTTATTACAAATAATTTCTTACATTTTTATGATGAAAAAAAAAAAAAAAAAGAAAAAGAAATTATTAATTATATACATAATATTGATTATAATTTTTATATCGTATCGAAACTAAATGTTTATATAACTTTTTTCTATCTCATAAATTTTCAATAATAAATTTTTATTATTATTTATATGTCCGTAGTAATTGGCTTTGTTGTCTTTATATTTAATCGATTCTCTTAATTAAATTGGGATAAAGTCGGAGGTGAGGATTGGAGAGATAGGAAAAAAAAAAAGGGGGAAAAAAGAAAAAAAAAAATTAGATACAACAAAGAAGCAGAGAGCAGTCATAACATCGTCGTCATATTGTGGGAAAATATGTACGTAAAAATAATAATAAGAGAGTGAGCCAGAGAGAGAGAGAGAGAGAGAGAGAGAGAGAGAGAGAGAGAGAGAGAGAGAGAGAGAAATTGAGTGGGGAAGGCGGGATAGGTGGGGAAGAAAAAAAGATAACAACCCATTGTTTCTTGTCAGTAAAAATTTCTTCGTTTAACTAAATTGCTTTATTCCGTAGGACGGATTAACACGCTCACGGAATCTCGTATATATCTCGTTTCTCGCGTTAATTGCTCCTCTTTCTCAATTATTTACACGTAGATAAAATAAAAGGAGAATGAGAGGAGGACTTGCTAATCTTCTTTTCGTTGATCGTCGTTTTACCAACATCATCTAATATATATTTATACATATGCATATATTTGACTAGCGAAGTGTTAACAAAACGAAATGCATATTAATTAAACGGTTAAAGTGAGAATTATATTATCCAATCCGTTATGCTCGTTAAATACCACGAATTGTACATATTTTGCTTATATACATTGAAAATAATTTTATCTTTATATACATATATATATACATATACATATACATATATATATATATATATATATATATATATATATATATATATATATGTCTGTTCTTTAATAATAATATATCTTCTATAATAATAATAATGATGATGATGATAATGACTATGATGAACATTATATTAATAATTATATATATATATATATATATATATATATTTTAAATATACATTGCATTAACGTTATATCAATAAATATAATTGATAAGTATTACGTGTATCTATGTTACAAGGGAAGAAATGAAAAGAAAGAGAAAAAGAGAGAATGAATAAAAAAAAAAAGAAAAGATAGAAAAGAAAAAAAAAGAGGATAAATAAATAAACACTTAACGCTCGTCTTTTTATCTTCTTCTTCTTTCTTTCTTTTCTTTTTTTTTTTTTTTTCCCTTTCTTTTTGACCTTTTTCTTTTATTTTTTTCGAGTTCGTTATACGACTCGGATCCAATTAATGTCCGTCGTGGCCCCGTAGTTTTAAGCGGCACAAAAGACGAGTTAACTAAATTAAAAGTGATTTCGGATCGTACCTTATGCGCATGCCCATGGAGAATCGATTTCATTCCCGTCACCCCCGTACCAACGTATAACTCCTGCCCCTCTCCCTCTTCTTCTCGTTCTCTCTCTCTCTCTCTCTCTCTATCTATCTATCTATATTTCTCTATCTCTCTCTTCCTGTCTGTCTGCAGACCATCCTTTCGAATAATCTACTACGGAGAAAAAAAAAAAAGAAAGAAAGAAATAATACCGCGTAATTTTTAAAAACGAACGAAACTGCGGTTTGATCGAAATTTACATTGATCGAGGAGTTCAACGTTAAAATCATCGATTGTATTGATAACGATGAAATTCTCGAACAAAGAAAAATATATATATATATATATATATATATATATATATATATATATATATATATATATATATATAGATAAAGACAGATAGATAGAGAGATAGAGAGATAGAGAGACAGAGAAAGAGAGAGAGAGAGAGAATGTTCGATCATGCTTGATTATAACAAGCATCGAGTTTACCCCATTAATCCTCACGAAATCTGTTCGTTCGAATTCCCAAATGATCAGTACGTCGATTCCTATTAACAATCGGGTTTACAAGTAAAGTACGTTAATCGAGTTCGATGATAGCAATAATTACGATCCTATGCGTTCACCTACGCATTCTGATCTTCAAATTTCAATTGGACTTTTCTAAACGATAATATACTACTATTATTATTAATCGGAATAATTAAAATTTTTAGAATAAAGTTGTGCGTGGGTTTTAACGTGTGCGTTTTGTATACTTCTCATTATTATTAATTATTATTAATATTTAATATCTAAATTTGATCGTATTAATTGCAAAACTTAATTATCATTCAATTTTATAATCATATAAAATATATTTTGTTGGAATATGTGTATTGTCGTTAATAATAATGAAATCTAAATTTCGTTGAACAAATAAAAGTCATGTAAAAGGAATATATATTTCTTTTTTTTTTTCTTCCATAAATTAATTTAAGAAAAAAAAAAAATATATATATATATATATATAAACGAAGAAAAAAAAGAACAATGAAAATATTCGACTAAGTTTAATATATTATTTGCGACTATGAAAAAGAAAATTGATTAATAGATTGATTGAAAAAAAGAAAGAAAAAGATGTTTTATTAACTTTTTTGATTATTAATTATTTGAAAACAATTGAAAATTGTGTTCAAAAAATGAAATATATCATATCCTATAAAAATAATTCGTAAATCGAACGAATTGATTAATGAATTTATAATAATCATTTGAAGCGATTAATAAAGCGTAGATGATTAAACGACAATACTGTTATAAAAACAATATTATGTTAGCGTTTTATAAAAGGACAAACGACAAATCGAAGAGCAAATTAGGTTAAAAAAATGTTTCTGGTTCGAGGTTGACAGGCATCGTTCCAAATTCAAATCAGTTTCGGTGGCACTCTTCTCTCATCCTCTCTCTCTCTCTCTCTCTCTCTCTCTCTCTCTCTCTCTCTCTCTCTCTCTCTCTCTCTCTCTCAACTTTTCACCCCCGGTTTATCGTCATGACCTAATTGCACCCTATGTCTGACCACCTGTAAGTCCCTATCGCTGTGCGTCTGACCACTGCAGAGAAGCTTGCGTGTCGAAGGTCGAACGAAAACTATTCTCTCACGAACAACCGCATAGAAGGCATAACTTGTTCCCCTTTTTTACTCACCCCCTTTCCCCTTCCCCCACTACAACCCTTTCTTTGTAAATTCATACATCGTAAATTTATATGTTCCTCTTTTATTTTATTTTCTATTTTCTTTTTTTTTTCTTTCTTTCTTTCTTTTTTTTTTTTTTTTTTACACCGTTATCTTACGTAGAAATAACGATAGAACGAAATATTGAATTTGCAAAGTATCTCTTGGTGTCGTAAAAAAAAAAAAAAAAAAAAAAAAAAAAAGAAAAAAAAAACAAATAAAAAAAGAAGAAAGAAAGAAAGAAAAAAATTGAAGAAAATAATGATAATGATAATAATGATAACAGGAAAATTCTTCGAACAGAAATTTCATTCCTTTTTATTTTCCTTTTCTAATTATCTTGTCTCCTTTTGTTTTTTATTTTCTCTCTATTTTTGTTTGTTTTTTTTTTTTTTTTAAATAAAGATCACGTTCAATATTTCATTAAATCGTTATTTGCGAATCGATATATTTAAATAAAAAGAAATAAAACAATATATTGCACATATACACGCACATACGTATATATATATATATATATATATATATATATATATATATATATATATATATATATATAAAATAAGAAAATTTTCAGAAGAGAAATTTTCTTTTCCATCTTTTTTTCTTTTTCTTTTTCTTTTTCTCCATTTTCAAGGAGAGAGAGGAAGTCCGGTGTAAGTTTTGAGAGTTCAACGAAACAATTTAAAAGAATAAAATATACGACGATAGTTTTTCGCGTAGCTATCCAAAAGGAAATGTTTTTTCTTTTTTCTTTTTTTTCTTTTTTTTTTTTTCCCCCCACGAATATGTAGAAATATGGCCAGTGGCCAAAATATTCGACTGGATACAATATCACCATCACCATCCCACCCTTTCTTCCTTCCCCCCTCCCCCCCGAATGGAGAGAACATCGTACAAATGCCAAGTCTGACAATTTCAGTTCGGCCATTCTCATGGTTCTTACCTACGAATGTCGAATTCAACCGGGGAACCATCCATTAAATATTTTTTTTGCCGACAATGCATGTTTTGCGAAACTGCGAAGACTTCACAGCAGCAAGCAGCAGCAGCAGCAGCAGCATGTTTTCCGGTAGATACGATCGCTATAACGGCCGATCATGTAAAACGATGAGTTTGCTTCCTTTGCTCGTGTTCTTTTTTTTTTCTTTCTGGTAATTTTTTTTCATTTTGTTTTATTTCTTCTTCTTTTTTATTTTTTTATTTTTTTATTTTTTTTTTTTTTTTAATTTTATTTATTAACCACAAGGAACAAGACTATGCATTATAGATCAATTTCGTAGCACTTATAATGTATACGTACTTTATAATGACTTAATAAGTATATAAGAACACAAAAAAAAGACGAAGAACAACAACAACAACAACAACAATAATAATAATAATAATAATAATAATAATAATAATAATAATAAGTAGAGAATTTATTTTTTTTTTTTTTTTTTATCATTATTGATCGTTTCATTTTTTTCCCCATTCTATATACTTCATATATCTACATTTTACTTTCTATATTATATTTCTAATAAGTACTTAGATCTTTTTTATTCTTTTATTTTTTTTTTTCTTTTTTATGAGTATTATAATAAAAGATATATAGAATAATGTAATGTGTTATGTGTTATATATTATCAATTAACACGAAGAGAAATTCAGTTAATAAAATATAATATGTATATATATATATATATATATATTGGTTTTTTTTTCTTCGAAATATCTAGTACGTTCGTCTTTAAACAACGTAAAAAGGTCAGATCTCCGTAGACACGTAGGATTCGTGTAAACTTAGAAAGGGATTTGGTCGGTCACGCGATACGGTCAGTCTTTCGACCTATCGAGATCAACGATATAGAAAACGACGGATCACGAGCCATGGGACCTGTTTTGTCTTGATCGCTTGTTCGAAACTCCTATCGATCGAGACGACCCGCCCCCCCCCTCCTACCCCTCTTCTACCAACAACTTAGAATCGTATCACGCTCTCGCACTTAAGTAGCCGCAGCTGCTGCAACGAGTTTAGAAAGCTGAGCAACCGAGTGAGTACTCGATTCGCGTCAAGTGCCAAGTGATTTCAAATTCTTTTCTTCCTCTTCTTCCTCTTTTTCGTTCTCCTACTCCACCTCTTCTTCTTCTTCTTCTTCTCATTTCCTTTTTTCTTTTTTTCTTCCTTTTTTTTTTTTTTTTTTTTTTTTTTATATCTCAATTCCATCCTGTACACGTCCTTCGATCACGAAAAATAAGAAACCACGAAAGACGTTCTTTTTCAAGCTATTAAAGAAATCTTTGGTGATGACGAAACTAAAAAATTTTCTTTCTTTTTCTTTTTTTTTTTTGCAAATGATCTTTCTTCTTTTCTTTTTTTTCCCCTTTTTTTTTTTTATTTCCAAAGACATTTTTCAGACTATTTTATTTTTATTCCTTATCCTTTTTTTTTTTTTTCTTTTTTCTTTTTCCAGATTAAACAAAATTCTAACTTCTTTGTAGTTTGATATTTAAAATTTAAAAAGAAAACAAATTAGACCGAAAAGTTTTGCAAAAGAGGAATAAATGAATGGCTTTATAAAATTGTCAAGAAACTTGTTTTCTTGTTTCTTTATGTTTTTTTTTTTGCCCCTGCTATCGTATTTTAAGATCAAAAAATAAAAAAGAAAAAAAAAACAAAAAACAATAATTACAAATTGGAAATTAAATCCTGAACAAAATGTTCAAATTGAAAATTTCAATATTAAAAATAATCCGATATTTATTCATCGACCAATCTCCATGGTTAAGAGCTTTCATCGTGTAAAATAAAAATAATGGTGGGTTAGTAGAGGAGCTGTGTTAACGATGAAAAAAAAGAAAAAAAGAGAAAAAAAAAAGAAAAGAAAAGAAAAGAAAAGAAAAAAAATAGAAGGATCTAATCGATCTTTAAAGATCGATCTTTCCTCATCAGGGACACTTCTTATCGAGTTTCTTCCTTCGAATTAAATTTTAAAGATTTTTATGAAAATTGTCCTCTTAAATACAAGAGAAGAATCTTTGTCTCTCTCGTTCTCTCTTTGTCTCTCTAGCCCTTTATACTTATCGTATAGATAGCGATCTTCTTTCTAAAGGGAACGAGAAATTCGGTCCCTTTTATTCTTTTAACTTACTAAACTCGAATTTCATCCAATAAACGAAGAAAATCCATCGAATTTTTATCTCTTACAGACAATAGCATTAAATTCATTCATACGTCTCGAAAATACTATTCTCTTCGTCTTCCTTTATATTATTTATTATCGTCTTTTAAAAAACTTAGATAGTTTGTTACCGTTTGAAAATAATAAACGATCGTTAAAAAGATCGTTGGATTTTTGTTAAAATATTATGGATTAATGTCGCGTATAATAAATCCATATGATATCAAATTAAAATTCCCCCGTCCCCCTCCCTCCCTCCCTCCCTCCAAAAATGGTTACGTTTCGTCCTTCATCGGGAAAAGATCTATATCGTGAAATGGGAAATCTCTTCTTCTTAATGATGATTCGAAATATCGTTAAATAAAATGAAAAAGCATATCTCGTTTCGTTCGATCGATCGATCGATCTTATTTCGATTGGTCAGGTCATGAAATTATAACTACCCGATCGTATCGTTTATTCGACGTTCAATTTTTCAAATATCAAAGAACCTTTTTTCCATTAATGTGTATATCTGTGTGTGTATGTGTGTGTGTGTGTGTGTATGTATATATATATATATATATATATATATATATATATATATATACCTTAATACATACATGCCAATAAAAATAGCGAAGAGCTGTTGTAAGAAAGAAGAAAATGGTGGCGCATAAATATCTCATTTATACGATAGTAAAAATCAAAAGTGTGTGTATGTGTGTGTATGTGTACAAACGTTTTTCGATTAACACCATTTTACCCATAAGGAAGATTGATCTTCGTCGATTGTGGCGAATCTCGAACTTTCATCATGAAATTTTTCTTATTTATCAGTTTTATTCGTTATTTCCTCCATTTTATATACATAAATATATATATATATATATATAATACTCTACCTAATATTATTTATTTTAATATAAAGTATCAATCAATTTATTTTTCCTTTTTCATTTTCCTTTTTTCATTTTTTTTTTTTTTAAGATACTACAATATTATTTATTTAAATACAAGATACGAAACATTGTTTCCTCCTTCATTCTTTTTTCAATACAAAATTGAGATAGTGCCTTTTATTTATTTCTTATACAAGAATACATCAAACATTTCCAAATAAGAGAAAAAAAAAAAAAAAATAAATAAATAAATAAAACTAGAACGAACAAAAAATATTATTACAATGTTACTTATTTAAATATAAACTTCGAACATTACTTACATAGATACATACATATATATTAACATTAAACATTTATACGTGTTATACGTATATTCTTACGTATTTAATTTCTGATTTCTTCTTATCCTTGGCGGAGACATTGCCAAGAACAATACGATATTTCAACGTCGATTGCGATATTCAACTCTCGAAGAAAGTTTTGTCATCGACAACGATAAAAGAAAACTGATAATCGGAAGCTAACGACCCGTTCGAATCACTATAGTTATATTCTTCTACGATCACTTTTATGAACGCTTTACGAATAAATCGATTCTCCTTATCCTAACCCCAATTCCGATACAACTTCCTTTTTCCTACGGGACTTGAGTTTCTATAAAGTAAGTACGACTAAATCTATATATCAGTTATTGTACTAACTCCACGGAACAGCCATCTTGAATTTAATATTATATGTCTTGTTCTTTCATTTCAGAATTGCGTTCGTTGACCGAATCGAAATAGACTTATTGAATTCTTTAACGTTATATAGTATATAAATGAAAGGATTAAGAGAAGATTAGAAAAAAAATTAATAAATAAATAAATAAATAATAAAAATAAACATTGCATAATGACGCTCGGTCGATAAAACAATTCGCTATCGATATTTCATTGACATTTTTATTATAAAAGGTTTTCTCTTCTCTCTCTCTCTCTCTCTCTCTCTCACACCACGTCCCTGCCCCCCTCTCTCTCTCTCTCTTATAAATACATTTAAAATCATAATTTATGAATTATAAATTAAAATTTTATTACAAATTATAAATTATATTTTTAATATAAGAATCTATTTAATTTATTTATAATGAATGAAATAATAATAATAATTGATGACAAAACATTTTGATTGATTGTACCTTTCATTCTCTCTCTCTCTCTCTCTCTCTTTTTTTTATTTCTTATTTTTCTTTTTATTTTTCTTTTATTTTCTTTTATTTTATTTTAATGATTTTTTTTTTTTTTTTTTAATTATCGCGATGTCTGTTGAATATTTCTAACAGCCCGGTCAACTTACGATTAAAACCGTCAATAATTAATCTATCGTTGCCATGGTGAATATGGTAAAAGGGAAAATCAATTTTTCTTTTTTAATCTGGTAGACGCAAACATTAAATATTCTACTGTAGAATACCACGGAATAATGTTGAAAAATCGATTAGGAAAGCAATCATGCGATATGTCGATTTTTTTTTTCTTTTTTTTTTTTTTTTTTTTTTTTTTTATTGACATTCACAAAGGGTTTTGAAATGACGAGGTCGCTTTATTATAACGAAAACGTAAAGATATATTCGCGTTTTCATTGAGATTATAGAATTATAGAATCCTTGAGGAACACGAACTTCAATGTTTTCTTATTGATCGAATTATTAATTTTTCTTTTTCTTTTTTTTTTTTTTTATAGGTATCATGTATCTTCCAATTCGTTATTTATTTATTTTTTTTATTTATTTTATTTTATTTATTATTTTATTTTGTCTTTCTTTTTCTTCTTCTTCTTATTATTATTATTATTATTATTATACAAGTTAACATTTTATTCGCTCAAAATAAATAGTTAATAATTATTTCAGATAATAGGATTTAAACGATAAAAAAAAAGAAATTCATAATAAAATGAAAACAAATCAAATTGCTCTATACCATGATAAAATTAATTGTAAGAAATATTGACAATAAAAATATATAATCGATTGTAAACTTTACAATTAAATTTTATTGAAAATATTAAATGGAATCGAATTATTTATATTTATTCTAATTCGTATCCTGAATATTAATTAAGAACATTATTAAAATTCTAATAATTATATTTCAGCCAAATATTAATGAATATTTCATAGAATATCATTTTCTAAAGGGATTAAAAAAAAAAAAGAAAAAAAAAAAAAGAGGAAGGAAAAGATCCTCTTATATATTATACTTATCGTAAAAAAATAAATCGAATTTCTTCGGAATCAACGTTAGAGCCGATTTTAATATAAGCATCAAAAGGAGATATAATCGAAACCCTATAATTTCGCTTGAGCCGTCTCACGAACTAAATTTATATTCATAGTCATATCTATGTGTACCTAGTTATCTCATAAAGACAATTTCATTATCTTTTTTCCTTATCTATACATAATATATATATATATATATATATATATATATATATATATATATATATATATACACATATATACATATATTTCATACGACTAATAGAAAATATTTCATTTATACGTGTTATAGGAACAAGCCGAAGACATTTGCGTTCGATCACTGCTTCTATTCTTTGGAACCCGGATCGGAGAAGTTTGCAAGTCAGGAAATAGTTTTCGATGCTCTTGGACGCGATATTTTGGACAATGCGTTTCAAGGCTACAATGCTTGCATTTTCGCTTACGGACAAACTGGTAAGATAAGAAAATTCTTCGTGAAGTCGGTCATACAGTATAAACGTGCTTTCGTATTCATAAAATGTATTCGGTGTCTCTACGAATAAATTCTCAGTTATTTAAATTATTTAAATTAATACAATATTACAATGAATATAGATTTGAATTATTCTTTATATATTAGACAAAAAAATAATATTAAGCCAAGATATGTCAAGAAAATGTTTTTTTATTTTGATCTTTCGATTTCATTAATTGGCAATTATTAATATAAATCTTCTATTATTTCTTTTAAATAAATAAAGTAAGATTTATATAATTTTAATAAAAATTTTAATGATTTCATTATGGTGTTATATCTTTATTACGAAAGAAAAGATAAAAAGAAAAAAAAAATCAATTATAAAAATTATTTAAAAATTCGATTTTATTATAACAATATTATTGCATTATTTAAATAAATAAAGATTAAATTATATTTGAAAATGGCGTTGGTTTCAAGTCTCTATGATTTTTCGTTTCGAAGATATCGACTTTGAAAAATTTCCATTCATAATTCGTAATAGTACAGCTGTTCGTAGTAATAGTAGTAGTAGTAATGGCAGCAGTAGTAATATGGTCGATTTTAAATAAACAAAATAAAATTTATATAATTATAATAAAAATTCGAATGATTTCGTGATAGGTATGTTTTTGTTACGAAAGAAAAGGAAGAAATTCAATTATAAAAATTATTAACAAAATTGATTTTATTATAACAATATTATTGCATTATTTAAATAAATAAAGATTAAATTATATTTGAAAATGGCGTTGGTTTCAAGTCTCTACGATTTTTCGTTTCGAAGATATCGACTTCGAAAAATTTCCATTCATAATTCGTAATAGTACAGCTGTTCGTAGTAATAGTAGTAGTAGTAGTAGGCCATGCGTAAATTCTTGAAATTTATATAGGTCAGTGTGTCACTGGGCCAATGAATGAAATTATATAGGTTAGTGGGTCAGCGTAAACGTCTTCCATTTACATGGGAATATCTCCGGAACTAAAAATCGTAGAGATTTGAATAAAATATCGTTTTAAAGGGCAGAATTTTCTCTATATTCTCAGCATATTGTTAACAATTAATTAACAATTTGTTATAAACAATTTGTCATAAATAAAATTCTTACGAACCAAATTTATCTTATTTCGTCAACAATAAGATTCAGATTCTGTACGATTTATAAAATTACATAAAAATTAATAAATAATTAATAAAAAAATTATTTTGTTTATCGGATAAACAATTCTTTTTTTTTTTCTACATTACTAATAACTAAATGTTTCATGAGAATATCTTCGGAACTAAAAGTCATAGAGACTTGAATCGTATACGTTTTTAAAGGGGAAAGTTTTTTCTTTTCAACGTATTGTTAATAATTAATGAACAATTTGTTATAAACAATTTTTATAAAAAAAAAAAAAAAAAAAATTCTTACGAACCAAATTATTCATCTTACTTTTCTTTTTCTTATTAATACAAAAATTCAGATTAGATCCGATTTATAAAATTGCATAACAATTAATAAACAAATTACTTTTTTGTTATCAATTCTCAAAAAAAAAAAATAAAAAAGAAAAAGAAAAAGAAAACACACACACGCACACACAGGCCAAGTGTAATATATCCCTGTTTTCATAACGTTTAATGAAAAGCTTTGTCACGTCTATCTTATTTTCCTGTAATTACGGATAGATTCATTTTCGAGTTAAAATTCATTTCGAATAAAACTTCGCGAAAGATTAATTCGCAAAAATAATTTTATTCTATATCTTCTTTTTCTCTTATTTTTACATTTAATATGTATAAAAGCAAATATTTCATTCGCAAATGAATTTCAGACATTGACTTCTAATAATAACTAATCATTTTCTCATTAATTATATCTTTGTCTCTTTTCTCTCTCTCTCTCTCTCTCTCTCTCTCTCTTTTTCCATTAATTCTTCGGAGTCATCAGCGTCGGTCAGTTTTTCCGATAAGAAATCGTTATACTTTGTCGTCCTCATATATATTCAAGAATAAATAACATTCACAAACTAGTTCGATAAACAAATAGCCACACGTTTATAGCCAGCCTTTTAGAGGTCATATTTTAGATAAACGTCAAACTGTGATACTTGAAAAGAATAAAATAAAATAAAAATACAAAAAAAACAAAAAAGAAGATAGGAGACAACACGTCGTCGAATCGAATCGTCTATATAAAATAATATTTTTTAACTATCATAATTTCAAATTAAATATATTTATAAGAGTGCACGAGGGTGAAATAAAAAGGTTCGATTAATTCAATACATTTTACATCGATATTCATTATGTCTTATTAATTAGTTATTATTATTATTATTATTATTATTATTATTATTAATGATCATAATTACGTGATTTATAATTTATATGTAATTATCATTATTATTTTTATTAATAATATAAATAACTTAAATATTGACTCTGTAGAATAATACAGTGGAATGAATTTCTTTTTTTTTTTTTGTGTTTGTATGAAAAATATTGACATACAAGTAGACATATTTTTTTTTTTTTTTGTTTAGAGAATAATAACATCTTCCTTAATAAAATTACATTACCGTATAGAATTATGTGATAAAAAAGAAACAATTAAAAACTATAAAAGAAAATTTTAACGATTACAAAAAAGCATCCAACAAATTCAACCTCATTATATTATCATTGTATTCATTATATTTACGTCATTATTGTAAAATAAAAATTATTATCTCAAAAGGATTTAAATATATATCACTGAGATTAACGTTCGTTGAAATCAATAGGGTCTGGGAAATCTTACACCATGATGGGGAGCGGTGATCAAAAGGGAATAATACCACGGCTATGTGACAATCTATTCGACATGATAGCAAAGCAACAGAGTTCTCAGCTGACCTTTAAGGTCGAGGTATCTTACATGGAGATTTACAATGAGAAGGTGCACGATCTCCTCGATCCGAAGCCGAATAAGCACTCGCTCAAAGTCAGGGAGCACAATGTACTTGGCCCCTACGTAGACGGATTGAGTCAGCTCGCTGTAACATCCTTTCAGGTGTGAACAAATTCACCATCGAATCAATAATATCTTCAAAATTTTTTTTATATAGAAACTTCTTTTTTCCTTCCTTTCTTTCCTTTCTTTCCTTTTTTTTTCTTTTTTTTTTTTTTTTACAAGTATATATTAATTATAATTACTAATTCGTTCGTGAAATTATTAGAAATTTTTTTCTTATTTATTTATTTATTTATTTCTTTCTTTTTCTATTTGACAGCACGCAAAGAGAGAATAATTAATGTTTCGAAAAATAAAAATAAGATTAATTTAATATATAAAATCTTAAATATTATGTGTACAAAAATATTTTATTTCAATATATATATATGTAATTATTTTACTGATAATTGTTATATTTGATTATAACACTCGTTAATAATTTTAAATATTATTATATGAATGAAAAAATTTTTAATTATATAATAAAAAGAAATATTAATTAATTAATTAATTAATTAATTACAAAATTAATTTGTTATTGTATTAAAAAAAAAATGTAACGTTCGTTACGAGTTTTTCCATTTAAAATGTAAAAAGAATTTATTAATCTCAATTAATTAATTTTCTTCCAACCCCCTGGTACCTATCCTTAAAAAAAAAAAAAAAGAAAAAAAAAAGAAAAGAAAAAAATCTATGAAAGTATAAATTTAACAATAATGTTACAGGATATCGATAATCTAATGGCGGAAGGCAACAAATCGAGAACAGTGGCTGCGACGAATATGAACTCGGAAAGTTCTCGTTCGCATGCAGTATTTTCAGTGATTCTCACGCAAACTCTGACGGATTCGAAAAGTGGTGTCAGTGGTGAGAAAGTATCACGAATGAGTTTGGTAGATTTGGCGGGAAGCGAAAGGGCTGTGAAAACTGGAGCAGTAGGCGATAGGCTTAAAGAGGGAAGCAATATTAACAAGTAAGTTTTATATATAATAATGCAACAAACTCAACATAACGTTCTATCTTAAAAGAAAAAACGATTAAATATTCTATTTAAATTTTCGATGAAACATTAATTATTTATTCCTTCTCTCTCTCTCTCTCTCTCTCTCTCTCTCTCTCTCTCTCTCTCTCTCTCTCTCTTTCTCTTTTTCTCTTTTTTTTTTATAGATCTCTCACGACATTGGGTCTAGTCATTTCGAAGCTTGCGGATCAGAATTCTGGGGGCAATAAAAATAGAGACAAGTTTGTGCCTTACAGAGATTCTGTTCTAACATGGCTTTTGAAGGTAATAATATATATACATATATATTTCTTTTTTTTTTTTTCTTTTTTTCTTTTCCTTCTTCTCCTTTTGAAACAAAAAAAAAAAGTCCCCATCGAAAGATTTTTAAGATTTCACTTATCGAGATGATAATAAAATGTATATTTAATCTTGAACTATTTCAACGTCAAGGTCTTTGAAGTGAAATAATAAATATCTACAAACAAGAGAGGGAAAATAAGTGATTTATTTTTACATACCTACACACACACACACACACACACATATATATATATATATATATATATATATATATATATAAATAAATAAATGAATTTTCCCTCGGGTAGAAATATCTCAGATGCGATTAAATCAAATTAGGTCATAGACCAAATTAAAGCCTTGACTTATTTATTAAATACTTCCATTACTCTTTACTTTACTTTTTTTATTTTTTATTTTTTTTTTTTTTTTTCTTCAACGGGGAAAGACAAAATTCCTCTTTCTCTCCTACACTCGTTATTATCAAATTAACTATTGTAACAGCAGTTTCGTAGATTAAAGATAAAATTAGATTAGAGATTAAAAAATATATATATATAATTTCTTGAACAAGAACTTAAACAATTTGGGTCAGCCTTTTGAAAATAAATTATACTTAAGGGAAAGGAAATAATAAAGAGAAGATATTACGTACTAAATATTAGTTGTGTAGCAAAGGGACGAGGGAGTTTAGTGAATGTACCAAAGGGAGTTAGAGAAGTTTAGGAACGTGTAGGGGTATACCCTTACTCTCTCTCTCTCTCTCACAATAACCATTTACGAGCGTCGTCTCTACATGTAGATTTGTTTTCAGGATAATCTCGGTGGTAATAGTAAAACCGTTATGGTTGCCACCATATCGCCTGCGGCAGACAATTACGAGGAAACGTTGTCGACTCTACGATATGCGGATAGAGCGAAGAGAATAGTCAATCATGCTGTAGTCAACGAAGATCCAAATGCAAGGATCATACGAGAGCTGAGGCAAGAGGTTGAGGCGTTAAAGGAAATGTTGCTTCATGCTACGGTAAAATAGATAGATATATATATAAATAGATAAATATATAGATAGATAGACATGTATATATATATATATATATATATATATATATATATATATATATATCTGAAATTGGATTTTGATAAGATAATCCATTAGCAACTTTTCGTCTTTGATATTATCAAAGGGTAAATATTAAATTATCGATTTTACATTTAAAGGGACAGGGTTCAATCGTCGGACAGCAACGCACAGATATAACCGAGAAATTATCAGAATCTGAAAGACTTATGAAGGAGATGTCACAAACATGGGAAGAGAAGCTCGTTAAAACCGAAAGACTACAACACGAGAGACAACAGGCATTGGAAAAAATGGGTATCAGTGTCCAAGCATCTGGAATACAAGTTGAAAAGAACAAATATTATTTGGTGAATTTAAATGACGATCCTAGCTTGAACGAGCTATTGGTTTATTATCTCAAAGAAAGGACTCTAGTTGGTGGACGTTCGGCAAAAACGGAACAGGACATTCAATTACACGGACTGGGTATATTACCGGAACATTGTGTGATCACGATCGAGGAGACCGGTCTTTATATGACACCTTTGAACGGTGCCAGATGTTTCGTTAATGGCAATCAGGTGGTCGACAAAACCCCATTGTTACATGGCGATAGAATCGTTTGGGGAAATCATCATTTCTTCAGGGTTAATTGTCCGAGAAGTGCTACAGGTATTATTGTCTGTTAAATTAATTAACAAAAAAAATCAATTTATAAACATTCGTTCATTTCTATTTTATCATAGTTATGAGAGATAATAATCTTAACGATGCTCGTTTTTCTTTTTCTTTCTTTCTTTTTTTTTTTTTCTCTAGCTATTAACAGCGAACCACAAACACCTGCACAAAACATCGATTATACTTTTGCGAGGGAAGAATTAATGCAAAACGAATTGTCCAATGATCCAATTCAAAGAGCCATTGCCAGATTAGAGAAACAACACGAGGAGGACAAACAAGTGTGTAGTTATTGTTGATCTATCAATTACAAAAACAAAAAATCTATCCTCTTCTGATAACTTGATTTATTTTACAATTCTTTCTTCTTCTTTTTTTTTTTTTTTTACCCCTCTAAAAATTCAAAGGTTGCACTCGAGAAACAAAGGTTGGAGTACGAACGACAATTTCAACAATTACGTAATATATTATCACCATCAACGCCATATTCACCATACGTACCGTACGATCCCTTGAGAGGCAGCCAAACTGGAAAACTTCCTGCCTGTACGCCTACAACGCAAATGCGCGTTGAAAAATGGGCCCAAGAAAGGGACGAAATGTTCAAGAGAAGTTTGGGCCAGTTAAAGACCGACATACTCAAGGCCAATGCTTTGGTTCAGGAAGCTAATTTTCTTGCCGAGGAAATGGGAAAGCAAACGAAATTTAGCGTTACTTTGCAGATCCCTCCGAATAATTTGAGCCCTAATAGAAAGGTAATCATTGAAATATAATTAATAACAACAATAATAACAATGACAATGAACACAAAAAAAAAAAGAAAAGAGTAAAGTTATGTTTGTTTCGTTTGTTTTTTTTTTTTTTTCCCCTCGCTTAATAATATAATTTTATTTTACTATGTCCTTTGATTTCATTCATCCTCGTATCATATTAATTATTTTTCCATTACATTTCTCGTATATTCGCAATATTATTTCTATATATTCGTTCAATGTCTTTTTGTTTATTCGTTTGTTCGTTTGTTTGTTTGTTTGTTACTTTTTCTTTGTTCTGTTTTTTTTTTTATTTTTTCCTTTCACCCATTTTACACTCTCACGTTACTACACGTAGAGTGTATTCTTCCAGCGTGGTGCATTCGTCAGTGAACCGGCTATATTGGTGAAAAGGACTAACATGGGTAGTCAGGTATGGTCGATGGAAAAATTGGAGAACAAATTGGTCGACATGAGAGAGATGTATGAGGAACGAAAGGATCCAAATAATTGTCAACGATTACCGATTGTCAAGGTAAAAAATTATAGTCGCGAAATTGAAGGAAAATAAAAAAAAAAAAAAAAAAAAATCGATGACAGATTAGAAGAAAAAAAAAAAAAAATAAAAAGATAAAAAGATGAATACGATCATTAATACTTAAATTATCTTTTTTTTTTTTTTTCTTTTTTCTTTTATATGCAGGACGAAGTATTAGGAAAGACCCAAGATCCATTTTATGAGTCGCAAGAGAAGCACAATTTGATCGGTGTAGCGAATATATTTTTAGAGGTACTGTTTCACGACGTTCGGTTAGATTATCACACGCCTATTATCAGTCAACAAGGTGAGGTCGCTGGACGACTTCAAGTTGAGATAAGCCGTATCGCCGGACAATTTCCTCAGGATCGTATTTGCGAGGCAGCATCCGAATCATCGGGCGATTCAACGTCCTCTGAGCCAGATGATTATTCTGGATCAAGTCATATTACTTGTCGTGTTACGATAAAACAGGCAACGGGTTTACCCCTGTCATTGAGCCATTTCGTATTCTGTCAATACATGTTCTGGGGAAATCCAGAACTTATAGTTGTACCGCCAGTAGTAAATGCTGAATTGCCACCCTCGAATTGTGCAACCGGACAAAGAGATTCTCTTGCGTTTAGGTTTGATCATACTGAAGATTTCAAGGTACCGATAACGGAAGAATTTATAGAACATTGTGCCGGTAAGAATATAATATTTCTTTTTTCCTTATCTTTCTTTCTTTCTTTCTCTCTCTCTCTTTTTTTTTTTTTTGCGTATACATTTCTCAATTCAAACGAGAAATCCAATAATCGCGAATTATTATCCTTCTTGTTTTTTTTTTTTGTCTTTTTTTTTACTTTTTTTTTTCTTTTTTTTTCCTTTTTTTTTCTTTTTTTCTTTTTGTATATTCACAGAAGGCGCTTTGAGTATAGAAGTTTGGGGTCACAGAAGCGCCGGCTTTTCTCGTAGCAAACCCGGATGGGAAGTTGAACAACAACAATTGGCCAAAGCTCGTTCATTAGCCGATCGTTGGTCGGAATTAACGAGAAAGATAGAATTGTGGGTAGAGATACAAGAACTCAATGAACAAGGAGAATATTCGCCTGTAGAAGTTGTTACGAAACAGGACACATGGACAGGTCATTGTTATTTAAAATTTTCTAAATTCATCTATCTCACATTTGCGTTTTACATGGATCGATAAAGTATTCGTTAACGTTCATCCATTCTAATATATTATTTTTCAATTCAAATTGCATCTTGACGATCATCCACAGGTGGAATTTATCAATTGAGACAAGGCCAACAACGTCGTATACAAGTTAGAGTTAAACCAGTACAAAATTCCGGAACTTTACCGATTATTTGTCAATCTATATTGAATATAGCTGTTGGTAGTGTTTCCGTGAGGAATCGTCTTCAAATACCTTTGGATAGTTATCAGGACGAGGATTTGAGTATATTGAGAGAAAAATGGAGCGACGCTTTGATGAGGCGAAGACAATATCTGGATCAACAGATACAAAAGCTTATAAACAAACAAGGTAATATAAAATGATCGATCGGATCGATCCGATCGTAGATCATATTTTTTTTTTTTTAATATCATTTATCGTTATAAATTAATATTATATTACAATTAATAATAATATAAATTATATATTATTGTATTTATTTAATATTAATATTTCGTATTAAATAAATAATATATTTATTTTTTACGCGCGCACACACACACATACATGTATGTATGTATGTATATATTAATTTAGAAAAAACCGAACAAGACGTTGAACGAGAACAGAGTCTCGTCGATCAGTGGGTTAGTTTAACCGAGGAAAGAAATGCAGTTTTAGTACCTGCTGCGGGATCAGGTATACCCGGTGCTCCAGCAGATTGGAATCCACCACCAGGAATGGAACCTCATATACCTGTTCTATTCCTTGATCTCAATGGTATAATGAATTACAAATTTTTTATAACATCTAACATGTTCTCTTTCAAAAATTTAATATTAACATTTTTATACAAGATATATTGAAAATCGTTTGAATTAATATCTTCCATTTAAAATACAGCCGATGATCTTTCAACTCATCAATCAGGAGAAGAAGTATCGGTGACAGGATTAAATTCAATTTTACCGAAAGAACATGGTAACAAATTTTATAATCTACCATTTATTCGTCATTTGGAAAAGGACGTATGTGCTATAGCAGCATGGGATTCTAGTATACACGATAGTGTACATCTTAACAGAGTCACCGATGGTAGAGTTACTATATTTATATATAAATTTTATTTTATTAATTAATATTATTTTTGCATATATATGTATGTATATATAAAATACATACGCACACACACACACACACACACACACACACATATATATATATATATAATGTTACAGCCAATGAAAGAGTCTTTTTAATTTTAAAAACGACCGTCCGCCTATCACATCCAGCCCCTATGGATCTCGTATTACGTAAAAGATTGGCGCTAAATATATATAAGAGACAAAGTATAACCGATCGAATATTTCGAAAGATCGTACGTACTGATTGCTTGGCACAGACCGGTGTAACTTACGAGGTTGTATCTAATATACCAAAAGCTAGCGAGGAATTGGAAGATCGTGAAAGTTTAGCACAGATTGCAGCTAGCGGGGAGGACAACAGTCTATGCGATGGTGAAACTTACATCGGTAAGTTTCTCCTATAAATAATAAAATAATTACAATAATAATAATAATAATAATAATAATGATAATAATAATTATTATTATTATTAAAAAAAAAAAAAAGAATCCCATCTCTTTCACGTATTATGTACGAGACAAATTATTTTAACAAATGTGTTATATATTCATTTTTTTTCTCTCTTTTTTTTTCCTCTTTCTTTCTCTTTCTCTATCTCTTTCTCTATCTCTTTCTCTCTCTCTCTCTCTCTCTCTCTCTCTCTCTCTCTCTCTCCCTCTCTCTCTCTCTCTCTCTCTCTATCTATCTTTACCCTTAGAAAAATATACCAGAGGTGTCTCAGCCGTCGAAAGTATCTTAACATTGGATCGATTAAGGCAAAGTGTTGCTGTTAAGGAACTTTTACAAGCTCAAGGTCAACCACTTATGCGCAAGACAGCAAGCGTTCCAAACTTCTCGCAGGTACTACTGCCACTTCGCCGTCTCGGACGCACTGTATGCTTTTCTTCTTATAATTTCATTCTTTTTATTAGCGCAAAAAAAATTTACAAGCTCTTTAATTTTACGCATTTTTGTAATTGTAATATAGCATTAGCAATAATATAATAATAATAATAATAATAATAATTATAATAATAATAATAATAATAATAATAATAATAATAATAATAATAATAATAATAATAATAATAATAATAATAATAATAATAATAATAATAATAACGTAAAAAGATCTCTGTTCCCCACTACGTACACACAATTATGTTTAAATAATTATATTATTACTATCTTCTTATCGGAATTAATTTCTTTCCATAACCAGATAATGAGGTTTGATACTTCGATGGATTCGTTGAATGTCACACGTTCAGAAAGCGTAACCGATCTCAACACAGAATTAAATGGTATGCCGCATTCACGACGGTCATCATCAACGGGTCATGCGAGGAATGACGAAAACTTCGTATCTCCACCACCGAAGACTTTTGGAATCGGTAAGAATAATTGTTTTCTCTTTTCTTTTTTTTTTCCCCCTTTTTTTTATCTTTTTTTTTTTTTTTTTTTTTTTTTTTTTTTTTTTTTTTTTTTTTTTAATACACGATATTACCTTCTTGAAGATATATATATATAGAATTCTTATCGAGTAAATAATAATAATTATTCTATTAATGAAAACACTTAACGATTAGATTTCTTCTCTTCGTTAAATTCGAAATATAATACGTGCATACATGTATATGAAGAGATATTTAAATAAGACAAAAAAAAAAAAAAAGAAAGAAAGAAAAAAATAAAAAGGAAAATAATTAAAAAAAACAAATAATTTACTATTTATTCGTTTAGAAATTTGCAAGGATTGAAAAATGGATTTTTTTTTTTTTTTAAGTATACTTATTCATGATCTGTTAGATTATATTGTTGAATCATAGAATATGCAATAATGGTAATGTTTGATTTAGATATGAGAAGAAATAAAAAAAGAGAAAAGAAAAGAAAAATAATATGATTATAATTCTCAGTCACACGTTCGTTCGTTCATTCATTCATTCATTCATTCATTCATTCATTCATCGCATTAATCATTGATCATTCATGTGTAGTAATCTGTATCATTGTCTCCCTACAATTTTTTATTATATATATTTTTTACAAATCCCTAAGCGATGATCTCTGACCCTCATGATTATTTCACGAGCCTCTATTTTGTATTCTTAAATGGATTGCTATTTTTTCTTTTTTTTTTTTTTTTTTTTTTTTATATATATATATAGACGAAAGGATTAATGGAAAATTTTATTTGACCTTCTTTACTATTGCATTCTTCTTTATTATTCTTCTTCTTATTATTATTATGTGCAAATTTCTTCTTATCAGATGAATGCAAGTACCGTTAGTTTTGCTTTGATCACAATTAAAATCTTCAATTATTGCTTATATAAATATAATGGCACTGTGTCTATTAGGGATTTCTTTTTAGCATTAGAATAAACTTTGATTTATATTTTTGATCACTTCCACCTATCTCTCTCTCTCTCTCTCTATCTATCTATCTATCTATCTATCTATCTATCTATCTATCTCTATCTTTCTTTCTTATTGTCTTGATTTTGCTTCATTGAGATTTATATATTCAATAAAGAATCAAAAAAGTTTGTTTTCTGAAATGTGGCTTATGCAGTGTTTTTTGATATACATACATACATATATTACCTTGCCATGAATATATAATCCATATTTTAACTTCTTAGACCCTAGTTTTTGACTGTTGTCTCAGGCTATCCATTTTTATCACGTTTTTCCTTTTCTTTTTTGTTTTTTTGTTTTTCTTTTTTTCTTTTTTTTTTTCCTTTTCTTCTCTTTTCTTTTCTTTTGCAATTGGATATATTAATATCTTAAAGCAATTAATAAAAAGAATCATTACCTTGTTTCATTCATCTATTATTTAATTATAAATTCATGTCATTCACCATTAGCACATACTTTTCATAATCGACTATATTATAATTTATTATTACTTGAAATAATAATAGGTCATTGACAGTTTTAATTTTAATATTATAAGCATGAATATTATGAAAGATTATCATCGCGTTCTTACGTCGTAAATTAAATCACACACATTGGAAAATATCTTTTTATCCTCTCTAAAAAAAAAAAAAAAGAAGAAAAAAAAAAGAAGAAAAAAAAAAGAAAACAAAGAAGGAAAAAGAAAAAGAAAGTCATGGAATATAGATTTCCGATATTAGTAATTATTACTACAATGGAATTCTATATTTTTATACCTAAAAGCTTTGATCATATTGTTACATCGTCATATATCATGTTCAACTTAAATATTTAACATTTGCAATTTTTAATCGATCCCTTTGTACGAATTTATTAATATTGAATTAAAATTTGGAACACGATTAAATTTGATTTGACTTAATTTTTTTTTACGATTAAAAATAAAAAAGAAAAAGTAAAAAAAAAAAAAAAAATGTAGTTGAACATGGTCAATCCACTTCATCATCAGATCTGCCTAATGTTTTAGCAGCGACACTTAAGCTCTACCACTTATAAATATATATATATATATATATATATATATACATAGATATCTATTAAATTTGAAAACTAAAGATGTCAAACGAGTTAATTAATTAATTAAATTAATTAATTAAAAAAAAAAGAAAAAAAGAAAAAAAAAATTATTAAATTATTAAATTATGTAGCAAAGAGTTCGTTCGAAACTAATGAAACTAATACATTTTCTCTGCTACTTATCTGTTCTTCTGTTTAACACTACGTCACTACTACTTCTTCTACAACTATTTCGGCCCACGCAAGGCTCCATTCTGAACTCAGGTAAAATGGAGTCTTGATTTGATATTTAATCAATGCGCCGCATAGGCAAAAATGATTAGTACATAATAATATGTCTCGTGAGTGGTTGAGTCTGTCTGTTGTTTAGTTTCTAAGTTTTGCTCTTATAGTATATAATCAAACACAATGATTTCTTTTCTTTTCCTTTTTTCTTTCTCCATTATTAGAATATTATTTAATATTCGAAAAAAAAAAAAAAAAAAAAGAATGTATGCTAATATAGGTAGCACATTAATTTTCTTTTCTTCTAATTTTTTTTTTTTTTTTTTTTTTTTCCTTTATTATGCAAATTATTAAAAACTTTCGTTCACTTTTTGGAGGCTAAATCTATTTCAAGTGGAGAAAAAAAAAATTATTACTGCTACTGTAGTGTTTATTAACAGTTTGCTGATTTTTATCTATTGATTTATTTTTTTGTTTGTTTTTTTCTTTTCTCTCTGTTTTTTTTCTTTTTTTTTTTTTTTTTTTTTTTTGAAACTTGAATGCTTTGTCATGTGTTGTTTTACCTTGTTTGACGTGCATGATGATACCCCAATATGTTTATATCGTAATCGGCAAAGCATAATCGGCAAGTTCGTTCATTGAAAGTGTTCTTCACAGTTTTATGTATAGAAAAAAAGAAAAAAAAGAAAAAAAAAAAAAAAAAGAAAAAAAAGCATATATATATATACATACCTGAATGCTATTCATGATTAATGTTTTTTACGCACACATAAAACCGCGTAATAATAACTTCAACGCGTTCGTTGGCATTTTTTTAATGCCAAATCATAATCGCATAGAAATCATTTTTTCATTGGCGCATATGCTCATTAATGCATTACCCTAAGGTGATGAATTAAATAAAAATTAATTTGATTGGTATCCATGAATTTTTCTTTTTTTTTTTTTTGGCCTTGATACCTATCGAAATGATTTCTATAAATTCGTTCTTTAATATTTCCAAAATTATAAATGCATTTTATAATTATATCGAAAAGTGTATATATAAAGAAATTAAAACAGGAAAAACGTATGTGACACGAGTTATTATTGAATCATTGTGCAACATCTTATATATTTGTATATTGTTAACATAAAAGAAAAAAAAAAAAAAGAAAAAGAAAGAATGAAACAAAATCAAAAAGAAAAAAAAATTAAGATAAAAAAATAATAATTGCATTGCACAATGATTTAATCATTATTCTACCTATATATGTGAATGTGTTATCCAGCAATACATTAGAATCCAACGTAGGATTACTGTAACATATATGTGTATATAAATATTAACAATAATTAAATATCGTAGGTACAAAAAAAAAATAATAATAATATTTCGATCACAGGAAACAATTTTATTTTAATTCAATCATTTTTCGTCAGATATTTCCTTTGTAGAAATTTTTTTTGTCGATCGATCAATTGATATATATAATAAATCAATTAATTAGTTTACTTCGTGTAAAGTTTTGCATTTAAATTTAAATGATAATTTACAAAAAGTATCAGGAAAAAAAAAAGAAGAGAAAAAAATTGTTTCCTGCCTATCTGAATATGTAAAAAAAAAAAGAAAAAAAAAAAAAAATGGATTCGTAATTTTCTCATGCGCGAAAAGAAAATCTCGATTTACTTAATAAATGTAACAAAAAAAAAAGGAAAAAGAAAAAAAGAAAAGGAAAAAAAAGTGGAAAAGAAAAAAATCTGTACAAAAAAAAAAAAAAAAAGAAAAATTGATAATTAATTCTTTCTAATTTTTATTAACAAAGAAGAAAGATAATAATGATCTCGAATCTTTCTTTTCGCATAAACGAGAAACTAGTTTAAAGTCAGGTATAGTAAAGAGTATTGAATTTGAATAAATGTGTATATATATAAAAAAAATGTAAATTACCAATAAAAAAGCATAGTGGAAGAACAATATACGTTCGATGCTTAGCTATGCATGAGATTTACTATTTAAAAAAATAGTTTCGCCGCATGTGTCGTTTTCAAGAATAGTTTATAGTATTGTTATTAAAAAAAAAAAAAAAAAAAAAAAAGCAAAATCAAAGGAAAAATATTTTATTATTTAACTATAAGTTGATATAAGTTGTAAGAGACTACTAGTACCTTCGACTTTAAACTAACATTGATTAATATATTTCTAATAAATTCAAAATGCTCATGTCTCTCTCTTTATATATATATATATATATATATATATATATATATATATATATATATATATATATATAAAACAAATAAATAAATAAAAGATAAAAAGAAATACAGCATTTTGAATTTACAATGCAATGGCGAGTTACTCGATAATAATTAAAAGCCAAAATTTTACAAAATGGACCCGTCAATTGCAAAAATATTACAAATATTTTTTATCACGTGTATATATATGTATATATACATATACATACATACATACATATATATGTATGTATGTATATATGTATATAATATCCTATCGAATTTGAACAACGATATTCATACTGTATTATATTTGTTCAAACATATGTATTTCATTCTTCAGTGTACGATATTACCAAAGGCATGATATACATATATATATATATAAATATATATATATATATATATATATATATATATATATAAATAAATATTCACATTTACAAGCTCGCAATACGGCCAATATAATTCCAATTTGCGAAGGACTCGCCATTTTAAGAGAGAGAGAAAAAAAAAAAAAAAGAAGTTTTAGTAGAACCTTCGTGTCGGATAAAAGATAAACGAGATGTAATCAGTAAAAACTATCTCCTTTCAGCGAGACCAACTTTCCTGAATCTGAACCTGAATCTCAACTCACTGACACGTCTGCAACAATCCACCTCTGCCAAGTGTAGGTGACACTCGTTGTTGATTGCTCTTTCAAATTTTATGTTTTTTTTTTGTTTCGTTTATTTAATAATATTTTTTTAATTTCTTTCTTTCTTTATTTATTTATTTTTGTTTTTTTTTTTTTCTTTTCAACAAAATTTTGGACAGTGATCACGTGCAAAAGAAAAGAAATAAAGAATAAAATGAATAAGAAAACGCACGCATATCCTATTCTAAATTTGAAAGAGCACAGATTCTTGTTCGTTCTTGTAGTAATTCGTACATCAATTTGGTTTCCTTACTCCTTTGTTTTAAACGTTTTACGTATCAAAAAAAAAAAAAGATGAAAAAAAAAGGATGAAAAAAAAATGAAAAATGAAAAAAGAAAAAAGACATTGCAGTCCATTAAGTTTGCAATTTATTGCACTGCTCAACGAACAGATTTTTATGTCTAATGGGATTATGATTCATGTCTTGGATATATTTTTTGAAATGCAGATTGTAAAAATGACAAAAGTTTTGTTATATCGACTTATAATTTTGAAGAATATTAAACAATAGTATGTGCCAATTAAACAATTTTATTTTCGTCGAGACAAATCGTAATTAAAAGAAAAAAAGATATATATATATGTGTGTGTGTGTGTGTATTTTACTATTAAATTATAAATTTTCAATTGAAGAGCAGCTGATAAAATGAAACCAATGTTATTTTTGGAAATAACTTATCAAATATACCCAAGAAATCGTATCCTTTTTTTTTTTTTTTGTTGGGCTGTGTTATATTATGACGAATGATTAATGATATCAATATTTTGAATTTGTTAATCATCGTAATAGAAAATTTTGCAATCTTATTCTACTGCAAATGACGTGTATAGCATCGAATATGTTTGATGTGTTCAGTGCTTATATGATATTGTATATTATATTCGTATTTATTTTTAATTTTTCATTTTCAGACGGATCATATAAATATATATATATACATATATATTCCACGTTATATCATATAAACAATAATTGATATCAGAATGAATCTTTGTCACATAAATTAATCATCATTTTTTATTCTTCATTATTGGATTGACCAATGAAAAATTTCGAGATATTCATTATTTTATATTCGAATTAAAACTATACTATTGCGTTCGTTATATTTTCATTGAAAATTATAATATTATTTATTGGCCAAACCAATGAACCATATATTAACAGATACAATACTATCGTATATTATATCATATAATAGTATTGTTTATTTATATATAAAAAATACAACAAAAACAAACGTGGAATATATAAATTCCCTTGCCCTTATTTATCTTTGTTTATTTTTTGTTGTTGTCCTCTTTTTTTTATTTTTTTCTTTAGGTACAGCATGAATGAACTTACGTTTGTTATTTATGTACTTTTCTCATTATTATTATTATTATTATTATTATTATTATTATTATTATTATTATTATTATCATTATCATTATCATTATCATTATTATTTTTATTATTATTATTATTATTATTATTATTATTATTATTATTTATTATTATGTAATTATCAGAACCGATCTGTCACTTTTAGTAAAAAAAGAAAAAAAGAAAATAAATAATAATAATTATTAAAAAAAAAAAAAAAACTTGTAAGCCTGGAATCTAATCCAAAAAAAGAAAAAAAAAAAAACATTTGATGTACTATAATCACAGATTTATGAAGTATAATCATTATCATTTACTATTCGTGATCAGATCGGTACTGATATATATATATATATATTTATATATCATATACATTCGCTTGAATTTTTCAAAAAGCAGCTTAAAATGTAGCTATCGCCATAATAATAATAACATAGTCAAACTATTCATTTTAGCATCCCCAAATATGGTCGGTAGTAAATTGGGTCTACGTATGACTACGTTACACGAGGAAACATCTAATGTTGGAAATCAATTAGCAACCCCTAGTCATGACGACGAAGAAGAAAAAAGTGATGCCGATTATTCTGAATACGATGCGTATCAGGTAGAGTTACAATTTTATATTCCTATTTAATCATTGCCCTATCAATTATTAATAAATAAATACGCATTCATCGTATGCGTATGGAGTTGTATCATACTAATTCGTATCGTAATAATTTTTTGAGATAGACGAATTTGAGATCTGAACTGTGCATTGTACTGATGTCTTCCACGTAAAAAAGAAAAAAAAAGATGAAAAGAAAAAAGAGCAAAAAAAAAAATGAAAAAACAAAAAGTATCTATTATAAATCAATATATCATGCAATTCATCTCTATAACGTATCATGCAATTTTTTAAAAATCACACGATCGTATATATAATCGTTTACGTATTGATTAATTCTTATTTCATTTTATCGATCATAAATAAAATATTGTCATATACGAAGCTACGAAGATACGACAAGATATATTATAACATTTGATTTTCGCATTACATAATTAATTTTTTTTTCTTTTTTTTTTTCTGTTTTTGTTTTTTTATATACAAGCTATACTACGTAGGTTTGATATTTATTAATTGTATTTGATATTTACAAATTGTACAATTGATCTTATGTACAATTTGAAATGTAGAAATAGTTTTTTGTTATATCGAAAAAATTGTGTTATGGAGGATTAACGATAACGAAATAAATAAATAAATAAATAAATGAATGAAATGATAAAATTGTATCTATAAAAAAGAAAAAAAAATATATATATTTATATATATATATATATATATATATATATATATATATATATATATATATTCTTGACACTCAGGCACCAGCAAAGCCAACGAAGCCGCTAACTTCGTCACGCACATTGGATTCACTTGCTGAGTTACAATCTACGAAGATCAACACCCCAAGCATGAGTAGCAGCGGTTATGGATCTCAAGCTGTTTCGACGACTAATTTAACGTCCGAAGATTCGATCTCTATAAAATCGATCAGCGTCGACGAAACGCCCGATTTAGAATATAGAAATTTATTGGACAATAAAAAACCAGAGAAGATGGACAGTTCTCTCGTCGAGGAAACACCGGAGGAATACACGTGCGATGTGAACAAAGCGATGGAAAATTTAAATGTCACGGAAGATCCTCGCGAGGGTTAGTTGATCAATTAGAAATTTAAACATAAATGAAAGAAAAGAAAAAAAGAAAAAAAAAAAAAAACAAATGTGTATCTTCTATAAATTTCTCATTATTATATTATATATATATATATATTTCTTGTCATCATGATGATCATTATTGTCATAGCGATCGTCATCATTCTCTTTCTATAATTAATATTATTATTAATTTAATATCGGTATTATATTATTCTGTATTATATACGAATGTCTTTATTTTCTTTTTTTTTCTTTTTCTTTTTTTTTTTTTTCTGATTGGTCGCACAGCAAACGTTAGAAAGAATCTTGAGGAGATGGGTGCTTATACGGATCCTGACACGGAAAGTCCTGTTTCTTCTACGAAAGACGACAGCGATGCAACTGGCAATTCAACGGCATTGAATGTCCTTCCGAAGAAAGACATACAAAATCCTATTTTAATTGGTCGAAGAAAAAGTGAAATGGTAATTAGTCAGACATCGAATTCGGGAGACGAGAGTCCTTTGGAGGGATCCTCTGTTGTCCATACGAAACTTCCACCAGGCAAGGTAAAAATTCTTGCTTTTTAATCCTTTGATATGGATATTGGAACTTGAATTTATATTTAGACAAATACATACACACACACATATGTATATATATATATATATATATATATATATATAGACATGAATATACTTATTTTGTAGGTTGTACGAAGAAGGAAAGCTTCTAGTGGTACAGGAAGGCCTACTAGTTCTCAACACAGAGCTTCGTTCCCAATGGTCCGTCCACAAGTATCTGAAAGTAAAGCTGCAGCACGATTGGAACAAACGATGCAGCCTAATATGCCATATGAAAATGGTGACAATAGTTCATCCGAAAGAATCGATGGTACTTTCAAACAAAACTTTCGTTTTATATATCAATTATATTACATAGGGCTTGAAAGTTATCGCCCGTCATATTTAATAAGTATGGATATTCGTGAGAGAGAGAAAAAAAAAAAAAAGAAAAAGTGATTGGGTCTATTAACGTGAAACCTGGAACGATTTAATTGTTACAGTGATTCATCAGTTTTTGAATTTTCTTTGCCAGGCCTAACCCTTTTTCTTTTTTTTTTTTTTTTTTTAATCGCTAATCCTACATTTATATTAATACGATATTGTTCTTGTTTAATATTTTCTTTTTCCCTCTTTTTATTTTTTTATTTTTTTTTTTTTTTTTTTTTCCCTTATCAGATGACACGAGCGATAAGAGCTCAGCCTTTGGCTCGAGACACGATCTTACAAGAATCGAAACCCCTTTACCAGATTGGGTTGTCGTCGGTGAATCTGTACTAGTTCGTCCATACAGTTATTCGGGTGTTATAGCATACGTTGGCCCAACAGAGTTTGCATCTGGTATATGGATAGGGATTGAACTTGATGCACCAACTGGTATATTCCAAATTTAATATCATTATTTAATGAATCATATTATTATATAAAAGTTATTTAAATCTTCGTTTGAAATAATTCTCAAATAATAGATTTTTTTAATATGCACTTATTATATTATTAATAACAGGTAAAAACGACGGTGCTGTAAATGGCCATAGGTACTTCAATTGTCGGCCCAAGTGTGGAATTTTTGTTAAAGTGGATAAGTTAATTCAGGATAGACGAGGAAGGGCACTTAGAAGTTATAGTAAACAAGAACCTGCACCACCTCCATCCGCACCCATACGTAGAAGCGTAAGCAGAGGTACATAAATATATATCATAAATATTATATAATATTCTTTTCTTTTTCTCTCTCTCTCTCTCTCTCTCTCTCTCTCTCTCTCTCTCTCTCTCTCTCTCTCTTTCCTTCATTACAATCTCTAAATAGAACTCCTTTGGTGTGATTTATTATATTTATTATATAAAGTTTAGTAAAATTCGAGAAAAAAAGAAACGAAGAAATGAACACACGAGTACAATTAAATATGAAAAAAAAGAAAAAAAAAAAAAAATAATAATAATAATAATAATAATTAATAAAAATTATCACTATTTCAAAGGCGAAGGCTTACATTACTTGCATCGAAGTCGGAGCCGAGGAGAAGGTCTTTCAACGACGGGCACCCGTTTCTCTCCCCGAAGCAAGTAAAAACGAATTAACAACACCGCTTCATCGTAACTTCGTCTTATATAAACATAAGCCACATAAATAATAATCCTAAAAAGAAAAAAAAGAAAAAAAAAAGAAAAAAAAAAATAATAATAATTGCTACATGCCTATGATATGTGTAGCAGCATCAGCAGCAGTGTTTCAGTCCCTTAGACATTAGGGCAGCTAATTATTAATTGATTTATCGA
>NC_060978.1:2202376-2229876 GCF_910589235.1 Vespa crabro | reverse complement strand
ATAAAAATGAAAATGAAAATAAAAATTAAGAAAAAAAAAAAAAAAAAAAAAAGAAAATAATTTCAAAATTGATACGAAAGATAAATAACAAATGGAGAATTCCATTCGCTTGCGAATACGATCGAGGATTCGAGTTTATATGTGCGAAGAGAAAGCTTCTTTTTGCCGAATATTAAAGGGAATAAAGAAGTGGGAAAGAAAAAGAAAAAAAGGACGATGAAAAGGGGGAAAAAAAAAAAAGAAGAAGAGGAAGAAATAAAAAAATAAAAAAGATAAATTAAATAAATTAAATAAATTAAATAAAGAGGGATACGAGGAAACAATTGATATTTATAGATTATAAGAATCTCTTTTCGGAATTTCTTTGTAGATCGTTTTAGTGCGCTGTGTCGTGTTTGATCTGGTTGTAGGAAATAGGAAAGCCTATTTTTGCATTGTGTCATTAAAGAAGGCAAATAAAGAAAAGATAAAGGATAAAAGAAAAGAAAAGAAAAGAAAAGAAAAAAAAAAAAAAAAGAGGAAAGAACATACAAATCGGTATTTAAATGCCAATTTTCAATGTATCGAGCTGTGATGTGTAAACTCTCGTGAGAAAAAAAAAGAAGAAAAAGGGGGAAAGAAAAAACAAAAACAAAAATAAAAAAGAAAAAAAAAAACAGAAGAAGCTCCGAACGATATTTCATGAAACGAGAAAAACTAATGTGGAACGTATATGTATGTATGTGTTTCGTATGTATGTATGTATGTATGTATGTATGTATCTATGTATGTATGTATATATGTATGTACGTACGTATGTATGTATATATGTATGTGTGCATGAAACTTTGGCAAATCGATCCGAGATCTATAATCGATTCGCAAAAAAGAAAAAAAAACAAAAAAAAAAAAAGAAAAGAAAATATCGTTCTTACATCGAAAACAGCGAGTATCGTTCTGAACGCAACCGATTTTGTCGATTTCTTTCGATTAATTTTATTAATTCAATGAGCATTTAATTATTTAATTATTATATTATTAATCATGAATAATATTTCAATTTTATTTCGCTTCGATTTTTCAATTAACGAATCCAATGACGTTCTGAAATCAGGATTACGTATGAATATTGTAAAATTATTCAAAAATTTTTTTCGAAAGAATATATATATATATATATATATATATAAATTTAAACATTCCATGTAAATAAGACGATCATAACGAAGATAGAAAAGAAAAAAAAAAATCAAAGAAGTGGAAAAAAAA
This sequence comes from Vespa crabro, assembly GCF_910589235.1. Classification (NCBI taxonomy): domain Eukaryota; kingdom Metazoa; phylum Arthropoda; class Insecta; order Hymenoptera; family Vespidae; genus Vespa; species Vespa crabro. The sequence goes on along the minus strand of NC_060978.1, from coordinate 2,228,628 downwards.
AGGAAAAAAAATCATATACTTCCAATGATTTCGTCGAAATTCATCGATAAAATAGAAATCGTCATTTACTTACGACTGCGCTCGGAACGAATTAAAAACAGAATATATCAAGCAAGTGTTGTATAATAAAACTAATCTAGAGGGAGTTGTGAAAGCATTTATGTTAGGCGGCACATTTAAATTCGCATCGTGTCTGTAGCGTAAGTTAAAATAAATAAATAAATAAATAAATAAAAAAAAGAACAAAAAAAGAAATAAATAAATAAATAAATAAATAAATGATGAGAGTTTGAGTGTTGGAGTGTGAGAGATTAAAAGAGAAGGATGGGGGAAAAAAAAAGAGAAGAGAAAAGGAAGAAAAAAAATAAAAAAGAACAAGAAAGATAAGATAAGAAAAGGAAAGAAAAGAAAAGATAATAAGTAAATGGTCCAGTGAGAATTTCAATTTCAGTCCGTAGATATTAGATAGCGATTACGAGATCACGACGTATAATATTCTTTCGAACACATTTTCACTATAACGAGCATTTTATCCGAGAGAGAGAGAGAGAGAGAGAGAGAGAGAGAGAGAGAGAATAAACACAAATAAATAAAGAAATAAATAAAAAGAAAACGAGTAAACAATGAAAACATGGGAAAAAAAGGGTAAATAGCCTTTGTCTAAACTTCATGGTCGATTAAAATCGAGTAACATACTGAAAGGATTTTGAGAAATATTCGAAAGTTTATTCGATTGAGACAATGGAACGCTTCGATATTAACTTTATTGGTACGAACATTTTTAAATTAATATATATATATATATACATATACATGATCTTATACACGTCAGTGATAGACTGGTAAACGTACGATATAAAAAATCTAATGACTTGTCAACATTTTTGTCAGTTCTTTTCTCAAACTCTTTTCTTTTACTTATTTTTCTTTTTATTTTATTTTTCTTTTTTTTTTATTTTTCCTTTCTTTTTTCTAATTACATTGCAGCATACAAAAAAAATTACACGATATTACCGATCCGTAGGTATGTACGTACGTACGTACGTATGTATATATGTATGTATGTATGTATGTATGTATCTCCTACTTGAGTTGACGAAAAATCATCCTTCATACCTATTTTCCTTCATCAGCCATTTTCACGATTATACTCCTTGCACTTCTAACGGAACGTAGCCAAGAAGAATGAGAAATGAACGCGAATGATCAACAGATTTGCATAAAACCAACGAATACGCATCATCCTTCACGAATGTACGTACACGTTGTTCTTTACTCTGTCTCCCACTTTGCGCTTCATTATCGACACACACACACACACACACACACACACACACACACACACATACATATATGCAAAAACACAGACACAGAGATAAAAAAATACAAATATAAAAATAAAAATACGTCTACTTCATTCTCGTTTGTTAGACGAGCAAAGAATTGTTAAAAAGAAAAAGAGAAAAAAAAAGAAAAGAAAAAAAAAATAAAAGTATAAGAAGAAAAAAAGAACGAAGACACCAGGAGAGAGACAATACCCCCCGTATGCACGAGTATAGCGTAAAAATAAATATAGTTAGAGATATAACATATACATATATATATATATTTTTTTTTTCTCTTCATGTATTCGTTTCATGGGAGAAAAATTAAATTCTCGTCGTTTTTTTGTTTTTTTTTTTTTTTTTTTTATTCTTTTTTCTATTTCTTATATACTATGTATCGTAGTATCGTAAAATCATATTCTACTTTTTGATTTCCTTCTTTTAATCATATTTCTTTTTCTTTCATTTTCCTTTCTCTCTCTCTCTCTCTCTCACACACACGCACGCACACACACACACACACATAGACACATATATACACATACATACTCTGTCTCTCTCGTCGGAAATAGAAAAACGTAATTTTCAAATATGTCGTCTCTAAGGCCGTCTCTAATGGGCTGACAATATTCATAAACGAATATATATATATATAGAAAGGGGAAAAAAAAGAAAAAGAAAGAAAAAGGAAAACGCGAGGAGGAACAAAAATAGAAAATATGTCCATTCGTCAAAAATACATATACATATACGTATACCTATCACGAATCGTAAGGGAATAAAAATAGAAGATTTAATGCAAAAAAGAAAAGGAAAAAAAAAAAAATAATTAAACGCCGTACGAGTACACTGTGTAATAGTATTATTTTGTAAGCAGTCAATATATATATATGTGCACACACATACACATACACAAATATATATATATATATATTATTATTATTATTAAAAGTAATTAATGAAATAAGTAAATGGGGGAAAAGAGAAATGTTTACTTTGTTGTACCGTCGTCTTATCAAAAATAATAGCTAAAAAGGAAAGAATAGAAAAGAAAAAAAGAAAAAAGAAGGACAAAATAAAAAAAATAATTCGGATATAAAATTCGTGTATTCGTTTCGTAAGTCCGTCTCGTCTCGAGGTTATCTATTACCTCTATTGTTAAATATTATACATACTATGCGATATTTGCATAGAAGGCTAATAACGAGTATAAAACTTAATAAAGAAGAAAGAAAAAAGAAAAAAAAAAAAAAAGAAAAAACAATTAATTAATTAAGGTGTGTACATTTTAATTTTTATGAATATAATAAAAGTATAATTCAATGTTCTCTCTGCATGAATATTTCAATCTCCGATCTAACCAGATCCGCATTTATCATAAATCGCATTAGGCTCAAGTTAAGACCTTACATTTTTTCTTTTTCTCTCTCTCTCTCCCTCTCTCTCTCTCTTTTTCTCTCTCTCTCTTTTTCTCTCTAAGATCATATTTTAATATTACTCCCTATGACGAACAACAATATAAATTTTTTTTTTCTTCTTTTTAATTCAAATTTGGACCGATTCACTTTTATTTATTTTTATTGTCTTGTTAAATTCCAACACATACGTATACCACATACACACACACACACACACACAAGTAGCACTTGTTTTGTACTATTTTTATTTCATTGAAATAAGTTATCATGAAACAATGTTAACTTTTATTTTTGATAGTCTTAAAAAATAACTAAGAAAAGAAATAAAAATAAAAGAATGCGTATGAATTTGAATTAATCGAAATAGATTTATTCCTTTAAGGTTCACACGTCAGATGTCATAATAATTGTTGCGTTTAAAGCCTTCAAATGTATAAATGCGATCCTGGATTCGACGAATTAAACATAACGAGAAGAAATAAAAACAATAAATAAATAAATAAATAAATAAATGAATAAATAAAATCGTTTCAAAAATCTCCCCAAATTTTTTTACACTTTTCTTTCATATTTTTTCTTTTTTTATGTTTTATTCACTTTCTATATGAGTCATTATCTTCACCTAACTCTAAGATAAAATCGTTTTCGATGATTGCCACGTGACATCTTTCAAATCTCGATGAAATTAATGACCTTTCTATCGGGAAAATGAATCTTTGGACAGAATTCCCTTTGGAACAATTCTCAAGGAGGATTCTCGAGAAAGAGAGAGAGAGAGAGAGAGAGAGAGAAAGGAAAGAGAGAAAGGGAAAGAAAGTGGCATAGAAATTAAAATGAATAATATATATAAAAAAAAAAAAAAAATAAACTTTTGTCACTTCCGCCGATCGTAGATCGGTACAGCTGACAAATGGATGCATAATAACTGGAAGGGAAATAAAAAAAAAAAAAAAAATCAAACTGGAAGATAAAATAGGCGCATGTATGTGTGTATGTGCGTATGCACGTGTAAGTATGAATAATAGTATGTCTTGTAACTATATATATGAGAATATTCATCTCTAATACAGACACAACATTTCCATAGTGATATAAATATATGTAAGTATACGATGATTATGCCTCGTCCAATTTAAATATAATAGAGGGATGACTCCTGCGGGAATATGTCGGCGATACTAACCGAAGGATTTTTCAAGGTCCTTATTGTCCTCGAAAATGCGAGACCAAGAGCAAAATGAAAGGAAAAAAGAAAAAAGAAAAAAGAAAAGAGAAATAAATAGAAAGAGAGTGAGAGTAAGAGGTAAGACAACTCAAGTGTGTTCTTTTCTCTCTCTCTCTCTCTCTCTCTCTCTCTCTCTCTCTCTCTCTCTCTCATTCTCACACACGTATCTATTCACTCCCCCTTTAACTCAGAGATCGAACATTCGCAAAGATCTTCAAAAGCTCTTCTCGTTCAAGTACTATATATATATATATCATCATAGCAAATTAAATGTCTAATGTCTTCTTTCTCGATGTACACGTCCTCCTCCCCCTTTCCCACTTCCCCGATCGCATGCATTTATTATATTTGAAGTTGACGACTCCTTTTACGTGTCTACGATCGTAAACGTTATTTGTATATCACGTTTGGAAAGTTATTTGTCATCGGCAATGACATTGAACGAACGTAGTATTATCCACGTATCTTTTTGTTAAAAACACTTTTTGACCCTTGAAAACGTAACGCATGCTCCCTTTTTTCCTTCCTTTTTTTTTTGAACTTCATCATACGCTCACACTTGATGCATAGAACGACGATAAAATATTTACTCATACCGGGTGATTATAAAAGAACGACTCGAAAATTGGATTGTTTTACGAAGTACAGCTGAAATTTGATTGATTAATTCCGAGCTTCCGTGAGACGAGATCGAAGCGACGATTATCAAATGATAATAAGTATACTATTCGCCTTGGGGATAGCTTTTTTTTTTTTTTTTTTTTTTTTTTTTTTTTTTTTTTTTTTTTTTTTTTAAATCTCAAGTAATAAAAAAAGGAAAAAAATCATTTCCTTAATTTAATGCGACATTAAGTTTTAAGATTTTTACGGAGTAAAATGAATCTGTTATTAATAAAAATTATCAATGATATCGCCGAGATATTTGAAAAAGATTTTCGACGAGTTGCACGATCGAAGGAAAATTTTCTTTATCTCAGTAATAAAAAAAATTACATTCGATCGATCATTGTTTGTTCCTCCAAATAATTGAAGTATTTTACATTCGAATTCTTCTTGATTTCGCAAAAAAATTCCATTGAGTTTTGAATATGCGTACATATTTAGATTGTTTATAATAATCGTAGATATATATATATATATATATATATATATATTTTTACTATTATTATTATTATTATTAATTGATTCCAATCTCTGAGAAATTATACTTTAGATGAACCATGGCGAACCTCGAAAAAGCTGCATGACATGGAGCACCAAAAGCAAAAGCAACAGCATGTGCTGCTTCTTCTCGTACGACACGGGATCAGTGAACTTATCCATGGCCAGCACCGATCGTTGTTCTCGTCAGGCTCTGCATTCGTAAATGATAAATACTGGGATATATACTGGGTGTTCCGAAATTGGCGCACCGTCCACGCGCGCAAGGCGAAGGTCCATCTCGTCTTCTCTCTTCTCACGATAAATCTTTTGGAACGATAAATATTAAAGTGACCGCCGTTCGTAGATTGTTGCTGATTCATCGGTAATGTCGTTTTACCTCGATACTTAAAAAAAAAAAAAAAAAAAAAAAAGAAAGCAAGGAAAAAGAGAGAAGAAGGAAAAAAGATAAAAAGAAAAGGAAAAAAAAAAGCGAAGAAAGTTTTCTCTCTTTCAATCTTTTAAAATAAATTCTTAAACATCATCGAATTTTAATAATTTATCCTCGTAATATTAATGATATTATTTTGGAAAATAATGTGCGAGTGAATAGAAAGGAAAAAAAAAAAAAAAAAGAAAAAAAAAAGAGAGAAAAGAAAAAAATTTTTAATTTTATTATTTATCTATACGAAAGAACGCACGCGTGTATATTTGTATCATTCATATGAGCATATATTGTTTTAGAAATATTTCAGATTGAATGTCGAACTAGAAAATGATCTTAAAAAAAAAAAAAAAAAAAAAAAGAAAAAAAAAAGAGAGAAAAGAAAAAAATTTTTAATTTTATTATTTATCTATACGAAAGAACGCACGCGTGTATATTTGTATCATTCATATGAGCATATATTGTTTTAGAAATATTTCAGATTGAATGTCGAACTAGAAAATGATCTTAAAAAAAAAAAAAAAAAAAAAAAAGGAAGGAAGAAAGAAAGAAAGAAAAAATAATCCAACGAAGATAAAATTATTCTATTGCATTCCTACGTAGCGTGTCTATATATCTTCAAATGCGTGCCATTCGAATGTATTTATGCTGGTGAGGACATAAAGCGTCTTATCTTTCATTTTGGTGAGGACGAGCCGCGAATCGTTCCTCCGGCATGCCTTTCTCGCACTTTATCCCTCTTTTTGCATCAATATAAGAAATGCCAACGCTAAACTTTTCCCAGCTCGACGAGATCTTATGAGGGTTAGTTTATGGGAGGGGACAAAAAAAGGGGGAAAAGAAAAAAAAAAAAGGACACAAAAACAAGAATCGAAAATGCGACCGATAATGCGCTTCTACAATGTATGCGCATTTGATTAATTTCTTTGATAATGATTAAATAATTTTTTTTTTCTTTTTATCAAATTAACAAAACTACAAACTAATTAAGTATATATATAATAATACTTATATATATATAATAATACTTTAGCATTCATATTATAATACCGTATTATAATTTATTATAATATGAATAGAGTTATTAGTTATATAATATATTAATTATTTAATAATAATAATAATAATTATTATTATTATTATTATGCATAATAATGTATAACTATGATAAAGTAAAAAAGTAAGTTATCGTAATCGTATCATAAAAGATGAAACGTTTGATTGGTATTTTTTTTTCTTTTTTTTTTTTTTTTCTTTTTTTTCTATTTCGAAAAAAGATCTTAACTAAGCATAAAGAAAGTTCCATTTAAACGCGTGCGCGTGCGCGAGAGAAAGAGAGAGAATTTCGCGATAGAAAAAAAAAAAAAAAAAAAAATAATGACAAACCGCAAAAGCACCTTGACATTTGTCTCTATTCGAGGTCCCACGAGTGAAATCCAAAAGCAAGAAAATTTAACGATTGAGCGTTGTTGTCGGTTGTTAAGTTTATATAGTATGTAGATTATTTTACATATATACATACATATATATATATATACATACATACATACATACATATAAGCATATACGGGGGAAAAACTTAAGGACTCGAAACGCGTTTTGATTTTCGATTATCTTCCTCCGCGTACGATGACTGTCACAAAGAAATGATACAGTGTGAATAATATATCTATTCCATTAACTAATGCACACATTTTGAATGGACAAAAAACAAAAAGTTACAACATCTATCTTAGGATATATTTGTTACGCGAACGTGAATTGTAATTATTACAACACTTTTTTTTTTCTTCCTATCGGTTAATTAATTCAACAATAAAATGCAACAGCCTTTAATCATAACGATTAATTATTATGTGAAATTATAATTCAATAGATTGATCGTACGTCAAAATTCGAAATCTTTAATCGTACAATCTTATTAAATTAATTTCCGTAAAAATAAATGAATCAAATTAAATTCTAAGATCTAATCTTACATGAGCAAATTAAATCATCATTTCTAAATCTATCATGGTATCAATATTCTATTTTGAAAATTAGAGACGATAAGGCAAAGTCAAAATTAACGTATCAAATAATACTCACTTAATCTTTCAAAGTGTCGAATCAAAATTACTTTTCTTTTTTTCTTTCTTCTTTTTGTTAATTCATTTTCTTTATCCATATATATATATATATATATATATATATATATATATATATATATATATATATATATATATATTTTGTTATAACTCTTGATTATTTACTTTTGTATCACATATAGGTTTTATATGATCAAGAATTTTTAAGATAATAAACTTGAATTTTTTTTAGATTTGATTGGAAAAAACGAGAGAGACTGAAAGATCTACATATCAAATGATTCTAAAAACGATCAAGGTTTACGGACACGTTGACGTTCCGAAAAAGTACCACGAGAAGAAGAGTTCGCATAGTGAATCTCTCTCTCTCTCTCTCTCTCTCGCGAAGGGATTCGTTCAAGCGACCTTGTTGTATCTGGGAAATCGTTTGAATAATTCAACGTTAATACAGAAATCGTCTACGGCATATTGAATTTTTTTTTCTTTTTCTTTTTCTTCTTTGCATAGAGAAACGGTAGCTTGGTCTTACGACCTTTAATCATACGAAACTATCATTCAGAAGAAAAAAAAAAAAAAAAAAAGGAAAGAAAAAAAAAGAAAAAAAAGGAACAAATCATATTAATACGATACTATCGATAAGTAAAATTTCATTTTCAAACAGATACGAAATTAAAACCTAATTATATTTATGTTATATCAGATACAAATTATGCAAATTTTGAAAGTGAAAGATTAAAGTGCAATTTCGATCTGTTAACTTGATTAAAAATAAAACTCGTACGATAAGTGTAATCGTTAATTCGTTAATCGATTGGAATGATTTAAAAAAAAAAAAAAAAAAAAAAAAAGAAAAAAAAAGAAAAGAAAAGAAACATATAAAGGAAGAAGATAACAAATAATTTTTCTCAGAATGAAATGATTCCTCGAAAAGTGCATTAACATTTGATGAGGAAACATCAAAGAAATTCATTCACCTTTCGAAGAAATTTATTTACCGAAAAGTGTCTTTATGTTTAAATTTTATTACAAAAATTACGTACAACTCGTATATACTTATTATTATTATTATTATTATTATTATTATTATTATTATTATTATTATTATTATTATTAAAATTACTTAGAAAGAGATAAAGCTTGTCGACGAACGGTTTAAAGTTTCACACGTTTCCTGACGCACAAGAGAGATTATAAGAGAGAAAAAAAGAAAGAGCTTTCTTATCAATGATACTTTGAAATGTGAATTCCAAACACGATATACCTATACGCATACATATCTACATATAATATTTCAATTAGCTTGTATTACGAGAATGTGTGATCAAAGTGAAAAGTTTAAATATTTACAAATGAATTGACTTCGGACACGATTACTATATATATTTTTTCTTTTTTATTTCGGGAAAAAAGATTATGAATATTAATGAGAAACATTGTCGAGAGAAAATTGTTCGAAGAAAAAAAAAAAAAAATATATATATATATATATATATATATATATATATATATATATATCGACAGAATACATGATGATCCATGGACCATGGACCTAACGAAATCATGAATTTCATTTTATATGGAATAGTATAATATATTCCAACGATTAATGATAATATTAAATATTTTCCGAAGAGCAAACAAGTCCGAGCATGATTAAAATAGAATAACAGTAAATTGTTATGCATGAAAATCGAAAGAATACGAAGAACCTTGATATTACATTTAACCGTGAGAGAGAGAGAGAGAGAGAGAGAGAGAGAGAGAAAAAAAGAAAAGAAAAAAGAGATAAATAAAAGGAGGGGAGGGGATACAAAAAATTAAACGTAACTCGAGCTACATTTGCCATAAAACAATTGCAATAAATCTGACGAAGCGCATCGAGCCGTCGTCATCGCGTTGTTAAAAATTGCGTCAACTACGATCTAAGAAAGTGAGATTTCGATATCGCGGCGATCGTCCGTGTAATAATATTCTTCACACTCGATCACCTTCGCTGATTCACGATTACAGAAGTTTACTTCGTGACGTAATCTAATTATCCAAAATTAGAAACGATGACATAGATCCAAGCCTTTTTTTTCCACAATGATCGATAAATATTTTTAATATTTTTATTTTACAGGAAGCATTTATTATATAAAAGAATTTAAACGTAAAAAAGAAAAAAAAAAACAACAACAACAAAAAAAACGAAAAGAAAAAAAAAAAACACGAAAAAAAAGATTAGATGGAAATTAATACGATTTGAAAATATAATTTTTCTATAAATTTCCTTTTATACCGTAGACATAATATTATTGTAATTATTATTTCATTATATATTCATAACGTTACGATGTTGTATTACGTAAATTAAATATAATCATTTAATTATCTATATTAATATCGTAATAAATATAAGAAATAAATATTTAAACGAATACTATTATTATATATATATATATATATATATATATTATTATTAATTAAATTATATTATCGTGTAAATATAATAAATATGTTTATCAAATAAAAAATTAATATTCTAATATAAATCGATTGTCAATAATATTTCATATAGAATAATTGAAAAAAAAAAGAAAAAGAAAAAGAAAGAAACCAAAAAAAAAAAAGAAATAATAATATTCGTATTCATATATCGACATTATGGATATCATCAATTATTAAAAATACAATGAACAAGAGAATGATAAATAGAAATGAACGTGTGCATGTGTTTTAATCAAATATTCACATGTCTCAGATAGATGGAATAACAGGAACAGCCTTAGTCGTTGTCAGCAAAAGTGACAGGAGGCACGTGCCTTACGTGCGATCAAAGTTGTATAGGAGGAGACAAGAACGCGTACGCGGAAACGCGACTGTTCGCGATGCCGCACAGTATAATTCCGGCCTTTCGAATTCTGAACATTATAGATCGCACGCACGTAGATTAGAGATCGCGGGATTCATCCGTGTAACGATTAATAGTCATCGAAGAGAACGTTTACGCCTAGAATAAAAAATTTCTTTTACTTTTACACACCGTGAGATCCCTCCTTCAATCTGATTAGAAAAGATTCCACTTTTCTTTTTCTCTTATTATTATTTTCACCCTTTTTCTTCTATTTTTATTCTCTCTTTCTTCTTTTCTTTTTTTCTCTTTTTACTTTTCGTGGTTTCTTTTTTTTTTTTTTTTCCAATAAATAAATACATAGGACAAAGATTCAAAAAAGAAAAATTGACGAAGTAACTTATATACTTTGATTTTGTTTTTTTTGAATAATTATTAAATATAATATTAAAATTAATTGTTAAATATAATAATTAATGAATTAATATGGAGGTATTAATTTTTTTTTTTAAACAGAAGATACATTCATTATAATACATAACAATGGGTTCTCACTTTATGAAAAAAAGTTCGCGACGAATTAATTCGCAATGGCAAAAATTCTAATCGATTGAAACGAATTAAGGATTAGAAAGGAAACGGAGCTTTTGTCAAGAAATAAATATAAACTTTTGTATTGCTAAATTTTGTTGACCGTTTTAAAATAAATATTGTCAATCTAAAAAAACAAAAAAAGAAATACAAAAGAAAAGCTTAACAAATCATCGATAAACATTAACACTTTTTCACTCAAACTCTATCTAAAAGAAATATTATCTAATATCTAATTTATATTAGTATTATATACCTAAGCTGTAATAAATATAATTTATATACGACAAACATTAATCTTCAATGAAAAGTTTATTAAAAAGATCTCTCTATTAATTTTTCTTTTCTTTTTTTCATTAATAATAAATAATATTATATATATATATATATATATATATATATATATGTGTGTGTGTGTGTGTGATTTTTAATAAAATAAATATTTGATAATGCATGTACCCATTATAACTGTATAATTATAATATTGAATAGTGTTATATAAATAGTTAGAAACTTATGTCTTCTCTAAAAGAAAAAAATAAAAAGAAAAATAAAAAAAAAAAAATTAATCCTATAAAACGAATCGAATTATGTATATTTTAAGAAATATAAATTAATATATTTTAAATGTTATATAACGTCGATTATTCTCGATCATTGCTCTCGTTATAATTCCCATTAACATTTTTCTCTAGTCAACCTTCGAAGGATACACTCGTAATCAGGAAATACAATTGAAGTTCTCTTCGCACGTCCTTGGGTATAATTATACAGAGGACCTCCTCCTCCTCCTCCTCCTCCTCCTCTTCCTCCTCCACCCTCCCACTTCAACATACATATATATAGACATTATTTATTACAAAAGAACGTCGTATTCCAAAGCGTATATCAACAAACAAGGACCATAGTCCTTCTACGACATTCGTCAACATAAAATGATCGAAACTTCATAGTATGAGTATCTTGAGAGATAATTTCGAGGCTGCTGTGCATCGAACGATGCATCATTAATTCGAGGATTCACTTATGCCATGTGTATATACATATGTACATATATATATATATATATGTATGTATGCATGTATGTATGTACGTACGAGAACAATTTTACGACGTAATATAAAATGTTAAATGACATTAATAATATATCTCTTAAAATATTATCAATTATATGTATTTATTAATGAAATAATAGAAAATATTTTTGCAAACAATATATATTATTTTCAATCGTCGATTGTTTATATCACGTGTATTCGATATCGATAAGATAAATGATTTTTATTAAAAAATAAATCAATTTTAAAGTGACGCACCAAGTATATCGGAAGTTATAATATTAAGGCTGTTCACCCTTTGTGACCTCAGAGAGAGAAAGAGAGAGAGAACAGGAGGTGCGGAAAAAAATGAACTAAATACACGTTAAATATATCCTTCTCTCGAATCATCCTATCGATGTGTATGCTTGTCGTTTAGGTGCTTACGTTTATACTTCTAATACTGTCAATCATCCACTTGAATTGAAGAACTGAGCTAACAATGAAACAACAAATATAATGTACGATAAATATTTATAAATTCTATATATATATATATAGAAATTTTATGAATAAACGTTGATGCATTTTTTTATACACTTTCACTTATATTTACGTTGAAAAAATGATTTCAATTCTTCATCCTTTCCTTATCTTGTTATACTACACTTTAATTATCAAAGTTGAAGATAAGATTTGACATTTAAAATTGAAACTTAATTATGATCATATGTCACACAGACACACACACACACACACACATAGATTATATTATACTTGCATATATATATAATTTATTATAAAATGAATTATACATATTATATATATAATATTATTAAATAGTTATAAATATTAATTAAAAAATATTATATTGGATATATATGATGAGTGTACTTTTACAAATATAATGTATATATGTAATTTAAGTATTCAATATGTAATATATTAAAATTAATATCTAACCTTTCATATATTAATTGAGAAATGTAATTCAAATTTCTACAAAAAAAAAAAAAAAGAAAAAAAAAATTTGCTTATATAAACTGTATATAAAGAATTGTACAATAATGTACTTACATGATAATTGTTATCAAATGTATCCAAGTCGACAAATTAATTGAATATGATGAATAATAATCAAATAAAATTCAAGAATATTATTAATATAGAATAAATTTAAACTTACTTATCTATAGAAAATCTATCTATAGAGAGATAATATTTAAATGTGTTCATTGTATTTAATATATAAATGATATATATTTATATATTGAATATTAATATGTATATAATATTAATGAAATGCGAATAGATCTGAACACGTCTGAATAATTGCTTATACGAACGAGAACTGCTACGTAACGCGTTAGTAAGGATGAAAAGAAAACATTTTAGTATAACAAAAGCGACCTCTCGATTGTCCTTTGATTATATACATTAGCCGTACTTCCTAAATTCTCAGAATAGTTATATAAATCAAACGTAAACAAAGCATTGAACGTACATACATCATATATAAGTATAACGAAATGTATATAACATTTATAACCTTCCTTCTTGTTATGATTCTTGGCAGTAACTAACAGACCGTCGACGAAGATGGTCTATCCCCGATCGATGAGGTAAATTTTAAAACTGTTCTTTTATTCCTTTCTTTATTAAAGGCTACACACGCTTTATATGTATATATATATATATATATATATATATACTTAAAAATAGATAGACTTACGTGTACGTGAAGAAAGGTTTTCATTAAATATCATTTCTATAGCTTACTGCATAATTTTCTTTGAGTAAGGACCTCTTCAAAAATCTGAAACATATTAGATCGATATTAATAAAATAAGAAATTAATTTCGTCGTATACATATGTACGCAGGACATATGGAAATGCGTGTGTGTATGTATATATATATATATATATATATATATATATATATATATATATATATATATATATATATGAAAATCGTATATAAGACAAAATACAAATTAATGCGATTAATTGATGAAAGATTATTAATTAGATCGTCTTTAATAGATAAGAAAAGTATCGATATTTGCAAAAATATAATGAGAAAATTGAAAATAGGAAATATCATCAAGGGAAGCCAAGACGCCGAATTATATTTTCGTTGATATTTTTCGAACGAGGCGGATTCCACGATTTGTGAACATTCACTCGTAAAAATTGCTTTTTCGCCGATCGATTGATATATAAAAGAAGGATGTACATTAGAAATAATATACTAATTACCTGTAATTAACGGGACGACGAAACTTTGTTGCAATCGGTATCACGAAATAAGTCAAAATGGCAGAATCAACATTATTAATATCAAGTGGTCCCTTTACGCATGCGCAATTACGTCACATGTATAAAATGGCAACCTCCACGAATTTAATAATTTTTCGATCTATTTTATACGAAAATATCGAAACGTTAAAAATATGATCTATCGATTTAAAAACTATTTAAACGAATATTTTTCAAGTCCAAACGATGGAAATTAATCATTATAATTCGATAATTATTGAGATAATGCTCGAAAGCATGAATAAAAAATTGTAAAGAAATATATATCCATACCCTCGCATAATATTATTTTTCACGTAATTATTTATTTTATTTTGAAGAGACTTTATCACGACGTCTTTTAACAATATCGATTTGAAATTATTTATTTGCGAATCGATTGATATATTGAAAGATTCTTTACGTTAGAAAATATATCCTAATTATATTTGTAATTAACGTGACGAGGAAAAGCATCATTAGGATCTTTAACAAGGATCTTAACCAACAAAAGAAAAAAAAAAAAAAGAGCGTTGATTGGTTGCGTCGAAAAATTAGGGGCCGCTCATTGGACACACGTGTATAATGCGTCACCTTGCATATATCACGTGACCATACATATATATATATATATATATGTATAGACATCAACACGAATAAATTTATTAATTTTTATTTACGAATAAAATATAATATTTCATATAAAATCTAAAAGGCAAAGTGAAGTTTCATTAGAAGTTTCATTAGAATCGATAACGTGAAATTAAATTTTTCATAGAAATTAGATTTTTTTCATTTGAAATTATCTGTTCTTACAAGTGAATACATTAACACATACGTGTTAATATTCTTTTTAGGTTATATATGTATATATGCTATAATGCAATATATATCAGAATTTTCAAGCATGTAATTTACAGATATATATATATATACATATATATATATGTGTGTGTGTGTGTATATACAAAGTAAGTATTATGAATACGCGAATTACGTCGTGAAGAGATGGTTCATAGAGGAATTTCCATAAGTTGTGTCGACAGCTGCAATTGCAGATACTGGCATACGTATATACACTATATATATATATATATATATATATATATATATATATATATGTATACATAAACCATTTATCCAATTGTAACAGATTTCCTGTTCGCAAGACGCATAACTGGGTAAAAGAACGAGCAACGAACTAGATTTCTGAATACGATAGAAAACTTCTCGTAGCATGCTACTTTGGTTTATCTAGACGAACTTCTGTTTCTCTCTCTCTCTCTCTCTCTCTCTCTCTCTCTCTCTTTTTCTCTCAAAGCAACGTTTCCATTAGAAAAATCGTTTAATCGGCATTCAAGGTCATAGACGGAGATCACGTCAGACACACATCATGGAAAAGTACGAAAAAAACGAGAAAAGAAAAAAAAACATTCGTACAATAATTTTTCGATCGAAACGAATTTGTCAATATTAAAAATTAATAAACGTTTAATAAACTATTTTCATTGATAATTAATTATGATCTATTGTTTTTCTTTTTCTTTTTCTTTTTCTTTTTCTTTTTCTTTTTCTTTTTCTGTCTATTTTGTTGTTTTCGTTATATATAACATTAATCGATATCATTGGTATCGATAAAAAAAAAAAATAAATTATTACAAATGAGAGAATAATATTTATAATTTTTATAGATATAAGAAATGAAATTTGAAATCGATCTGATTGGAATAAAGAATTCCAAAAGTTGAGAATTAAATGTTAGAAAAGAAATTAGCGTGTACGATCGTGTGTATCTTGTGTGACGTGCAAAAAAAAAAACAAAACAAAAACAAAAAAAAAGAAAAAGAAGAAGAAAGAAAAAAAAATTCATTATATATCGTGGAATCGTCAATAAAATCATTCTAATTGATCACGTTGATCGTTAATACTCACGGTTGATTCCAATGTACGTTATTTCCGTAAAACATGGAATATTATTATCGTCGTAGATGACTCTTGGTGATTCGTAGAAATGGATCAATCTTTAAAGAGAATTAAATACGTATTGCTTACGTGGAAGGAACAGTGCGATCTTTCATCGTGCAAAACAGGTTCTCGAGTGATTCTCGTTAATGATAGAAACACAGACAGAGACAGAAAAGAGAGAGAGAGAGAGATAGAGAGAGAGAGAGAGATGCTTCATTAACAGGAATCGTATTTCTCTCTCTCTCTCTCTCTCTCTCTCTAACTCTCTCGAATTCTATAATGACTACGTTAGAAATTTCATTGACGATTGAATCGATCCAATAGCTTGAAGCGTATTTCATTTCATGATAAATATTACAAATAAACGTTCGTTTTATCCATATCATATAGAAATCAATTATTTTTATTATCGTTTCAAAGAAGTTTTAATAATAAACATACATACATACATATATAAACATATATATATATAAAGGAAATTAGCAAAATCGAGATCGAAAGATCAAGTAAAAGACAAGTTGAAATTCTTTCGATCGAAATATTATGATCTCGAATGGTCACGATATCTTTCATGTTCACGATATGAAGATTTATTGTCCTGTTAACCACGAAAAATCAAGAAAAAGAAAACCATAGGAATGGAAAGAGATAAAAGGGAATGATCTTTTAACGATCATTCACGAGACATGAAACTATCTTGACTCATGGATCGAAATGCTTAGTAGGATCGAAAAAGAAAGGACGGAAGAACCGGTTAGAGTCCGATATACTATAACTTCCGAGGCATGGCTCGGGTCATCTACTAGGAATCGTACGACAGTGAGTCATTCATAAACGCCGTTACGATGAGTTGGTTCCTGTCGAGTCTCTCTGCTGAACAAGATCCCTCACTCTTTACCGCTCCTCTCTATTACTTACTCACTCATTCTCTCTCTCTCTCTCTCTCTCTCTCTCTCTCTCTCTCTCTCCTCTTTCTTTCTTTATTTGCATCTTTCGTATTTTATATGCATATATCTATATATATATATGTTTTTTTTTAATTTTATCTTATTTAATTTCGTATTATGTATTTACTTCCTTCTTTTCCTTTTTCTGCCAATTGTTTTTTTTTTTTTTCGAAGCGGGGAAAGAGCTGAATAAAATAATATAATAATAATAGTAATTATAATAATAATTATAATAATAATTATTATTATTATAACGTTAGAGTAAATCGAGAAATTTGATTGATATATTTTATAAGTAAATAAACAATTGTTATTTCCTTTTAATATATAATTATTCGATAAGGATAGACCGATTCTTCCTTATCATTTAATTTATCATATATTATTAACGTTGTACATAAGACGAGGATATATTTTTTATCCTAATAATTATTCTTTAGAGATCGGATTCGATTTCATCAAATGGGAACCTTAAACTAGCCTTGACCAACCCTTTCAAGATGATAAAGAAAAAAGAAAGAGAGAAAAAGGTAAAGATGAGTTAGCAGGTTCGAAAAAGCGATTAGAAACGAACATAAGATATGTTGACAAAAGCAAAAGCAGAAAGCAGTCATGATTTTGAGGTGCGGCGTGCTGGCTGATCGTCTCGAAATCCCAAACGTGGATCTTTTTTTCTTCCCTCTTCTCTCCTCCCCCATCTCCTCACCCTCCTGCCCCGCCCCGCCACTCCTCTCCCCATCACTGTATCTTTCTCTTTTTATCTTACATTACATTCGATGCTTTTTCTTCTGAAATACTAGGAGGAAATAACTATCAATGATGAGGCCAGTAAACATCCTGATTACTTTCGCGTAGTAAGTTGCAACATATATATATATATATATATATATATATATATATATATATATATATATATATATAATATAAATGTGTGTGTGTGTCTATATATATTTATATCTATACATATATGCACGTATGTATATATATATGTACGTATACTTCCGATTCGTCAGCTATCGAATTTAACGCAATTTCCTTTCGTTGTAGAACTCACGATAACGTTATGTCTAACAATGTCGAACGTTTAAAATGATTTTATGAAAATATAGATTGTTAACAATTGTGAAGAAATATTATTTAATACGAATTATATCGTATCAATAATTCTTAAACATCATTGAAGATTTATTATTACATTTAAGAAATGGAATTCATACTGATACGATTTTACGTCATATTAAGAATCATCGTCTAACGATACCGATTCCGATATTTTATCCATCATTGTCTGTCCATTTGTACGATTATCAGACTACACACGACATCACGACAAATCCATGCGCGAATCAGTTTGATTTGTTCGATCAAATGAGTCAATGAGTGATGTTTCGCTAAATAGAGAACAAAAGAATCGAATAAGACAAATATTATTCTACATTGCATATGTAATGCATTATCGTACTTTTTATACAAGCTGGATCGATTTCAAATAAAGAGACTTGAATATTTTAATTTGCTTATTATTATTGCTTTAGAGATAAGCAAACAATCGTATTTATTATTATCATCGTCGTCGTGAAAAATTGTAGTTTTGTAAAAAAGAAAAAAATATAGTTTATCATAGAAAGCATCTCTTTTTTTTTTTCCTTTTTCTTTTTTTTTTCTTTTTAAATTAAATCTCGTTTATCGCCGATAAACGATACAAAATATATGGAAATTGTTTCCGTCGAAATGTCCCACCTTGTATATATCCCATAACGATTCTATGGAAAATACCATTGATTCTCGATGAACCTTCGAATGGAAGTATAGCGAGTTTATCATATTACTCGTTTCATCGTGATAAAGTTTTCAATCATTCTATGAATTTATTTTAACGATCATATTACAAAGAAGGTTTATATTTGTCGATAAAGAGCACGAGGAGGAGCAACATTTTATGATTCAAATCAATTTATATATCGGAAATTTGACGAAATGAGTGATTCTTTTTCAAGTGAAAATCAATTGACTTGAAATAAAGAAAAATTGATTCTTTTTTTTTTTGGTCAAAGGAAATAAATAATTGTTATGATTTTTTTCTCTTTCTTCTTTGAAAATCTTAAAATCTGAATTTTTACAACAAAGATATTTTTAAAATATAGAAGGAAAGAGAGAAAGAGAGAGAGAGAGAGAGAAAGAGAGAGAAAGAGAGAAAGAAAAGAGGAAAGAGGGAGAGAAGTTGCCCTTAGATAGGTCGGAGTCTGGGTTTGGCCAAATTTAAATAGGAATTCGACCACATGGCTGAATTAATGCAAATGCATTCTCCACGTCGGACGATCGTATCTTTGCGGATCAGATGGGACTCTCAGAAAATCTCTCGGAGAATCACTCTTTTCCTTTCGTACGTCGGCCGGAGGAAAGTAAAAAATAAAAAAAAAAAAAAAAAAGAAAAAGAAAAAAGAAGTAAAGAAAAAAAGAAAGGGGGGGGGGGAAAAAAGAAAAGAAAAAGAAAAAATAAATAAATAATCACGAGTACAATTTTATATTTAATGTAAATAATATCGTCGTTCGTTTGATCCCTTTCGATCGTCGTTCTCACTTATTTAACAGATTCTATTGATTTTCTTTCATTTCCTTCATCATTCACCTTCGATATGATCCAACTATACTAGCATTGGTCCGTATTCGTCGTAGCTTCTACATTTTTTTTCCATTCTATCCCTTTTCTCTCTTTATCTCGTTCTCTTTTTTTTTTCTTTTTTTTTTTTTTTAGATTTTTCTATATATTTTCATTCTCTCTTCCTTTTTTTTTTTCCTTCGCGAAGACTTAACTCCTTCGCCTTAGAAGTTTTCTATAACTTACTATAAGACTTTCTTTCCTTTTTCAGGAAGTTTCTTTCTATTTTCTTTTTCGTATATATATATATATATATATATATATATATATATATATAAAACGAAATGTCGGAATTAAAAGAACAGAGTCAAAAATGGCGCGACTTTCTTAGTCATACACGTTCATTGTCCTGTGGTTTGATGATTCGTAATTTCGCGTATAATGTTCACATGCGTACGATTCTCTCTCTCTCTCTCTCTCTCTTCCTCTCTCCCTCTCTGTCTGTCTCTCTCTCTCTCTCACCCTATTCGCGTTCCCTTTATCTTATGAACTTCTCAAAACAAAAATGACCGACCTTTAAACACGTGTCATTTGAACAAGGAAAACGTCGTAAAAGATGAAAGAGAAAGAGGAAAAGAGAGAGAGAGAGAGAGAGAGAGAGAGAGAGAGAGAGTGGGGGGAGAGAGAGAGACTCTTATTATTTATTCTCTTTTCGTTTATATTCGGACTTTTACATAAATATTTAACGAGGAAGTCTTTTATCGGATTCAATAAATTCATTCTCATTTGCAGATAATAAATATGACGATGATAATGATGATGTTGAAGATGATGATGATAATGATACTTGATGATAATGAAACAAGTCCAAGTTGTTTCTTCATTGTCTTCTATCATGGTTCTATCAAGGATTCATCGAGTTTGTAAATAAATCTTTTACAAGATCGTTTTATCATAAGCATAAGGTGAGTTTATTAATTAAAGCACGAGAAATAGAAATAAGTATAATAATGTAATAAAAGAGAAAAAGAAATATCGAAAAACAAAAAGAAGAAAAAGAGAAGAAAAGAAAAAAGGGAAAAAGAAAAGAACGAACGGGTTAGTCACTCGAAGTTCATCTGCATTCAAAATTCGTCCACCGAACTCGATCCTAGGTAATGAAGCAAACAGTATAAACGCTTTTGGTCGGCCTCGCAAAAGGAATTCTTCGGAACGGAAAGCGCGGTTTGGATTGTTTGAAAAGCTGCATGATTCAGAAATGAAAATTACGCGTATTCCTCGTTTGTTAATAGAAATATAAAATAATAGTAGTAGTGGTAATAGTAGTAGTGATAGTAATAGTAATCGTCGTGTTCGTTCGTTTCTTCCTCGATTCTAAAAGGAAGTTAAGAATAATATAGCGATAGGATATAACCTCATCGGTATTATCTCTAACGTATTCATGTATAATAAAATTGTCATCAGATTTGTCCTTTCTCTATTGACAATTGTCAATTTCCATTATCCGTCCCTCAGTTTGGTTATTATCAATTCAAAGTATGTAAGTAGATAGACCATCGGCGATGTTAATCATTTAACTTCCTATACTTAAAGAACATTCTGATAAAAGAAGAGATACGTAGATACATACAATGGTATTAACAAATAGTATGTATTAATAATCTTGAAATAATTTTTTTCATTCAAATTCATCTCGTTATAATATATAAATTATAACGTATACGTATATATGTATGTACATATGTATATTTATATTTATATATATATATATATATATGTAATAGCAATAGAATGACGAATGTTATATTCTACAATGAGATAATAATAATACGGAGAATCCGCATTGCGGAGGATGAACATTACGGTTCTAAGTGCTCCTATAAAGAAAAAGAACGTCTACTACGTAGATCTTATTCGGACAAATCAAAGAAAGATGCACACTGTTAGAAGCCACCGAACTGTGCGATTAAACGTAAACGTTTACGTATTGGTATAACAGAGAGAGTATAAAAAAAAAGAAAGAGAGAGATAGAGAGATTACTCTCGAAGGTTTTTGACGAATTTATGTGTTCGTCTTGATGAATAACAATTTTCAAAAGGATACACGACGAAAAAAATAGATATAAAGGGAGGGAAGAACATTATATAAAAAAAGAAAAAAAAAAAAAAAGAAGAAGAAGAAGAAGAAAAAAATAAACAACATAGATCTTCAAAGAAAATCTTGTATGATTTGTTCCTCTTCATAAAACGTAGAGATCGTATGCGTGCACTCGTGAAATGATACGAGAATGTTTACGGTAGAAAAAGAGAGAAAAATAGAAAACGATAGAAAACTTTTGTGAAAAATATATAACGCGCAACTCGAAAAGAAGAAATAAAAGAAAAAAAAAAACAAAAAAAAAACAAAAAATCAAAAAAACAACAAAAAAAAAAGGAAAAAGAAAAGAAATGTCACGAGATCATAACGAACGTTCTTACGTCAATGAATCGACTTAACATTCGAAATTATTTGTTTCCTTTCTTTTTTTTTTTTTAATATCATGGTTCCACTCTTTCGGACAGTCGACGCACGTACGCGTCGTCAAAAAAAGGAGAGAGAAAAAAATAAAACAAGAAAAGAAAAACATTCCAAATAACACGAGAGAATGCACTTTTAAACAAATGCACGAGTACTCCCCTATATCTTACGTATGTATCGTTTTCGTTCAAATCGACATTTGTTAAGCGAATAATAATAATCATAAATAATATTCGTGATAATAAATAGTACTTTAATTTTACACCATTTACGAACGGATCATTAATTATTATAGCTTTTATTTCGTGACACCCCCTCGAAACCATCATGCGCCATCATTAACATTGATTTTTTTCGGTCGAGTCCAAGAGCCTTCGTCCAAGCTATGTCGTCTTTCGAAAATGTATTCACGTGAACGAAAAAGAACAAAAAAGAAAAAAAAAAGGAAAAGAAAAGAAAGAAGAAAAAAAATTAATAAAAATAAAAATAAAACAAAAATACAAGGCAAAAAGAAATTGGGAGAAAAAAAGAAGAAGTAAAAAACAAAAAACTAAAACGACATACCAAATGACAACCTAAAATCGTTAGAAATGATAATGACCTACCCCAAACAAGCACTTCTAGGACCTCCCAATCGTTCGATCGTCATGGTGGTCATTCTTTGTCACGATCATTTGTCAATGAACAAAGACGGACCCCACCGAAGCAAACAACAACAACACACGTAGATATCTGTGTGTGCTTTGCTCGGAACAGCTGTTCTCTTTGTTTTTCTTTTTTCTCTTTTTTCTTTTTTCTTTTTTTTTTTTTCTTTTTTAATAATTTAATTTTCATATTTCAAAAATTTTTCTCTTCAATATTTCTAAAGAACGAGAGAAGAATACAAGTGACTTTTATCGAGGGATGTTCTTTAGATAACAATAAAAAATATAAACAATGCGATATGTGTATATATATATTTTTTATCGAGTATTTTGAAACTAAAAGGAAAAAGTGAGAAAACATATTTCTTGTACACGTCCCTATATATATATATATAATAATTATTTAAAGTTAAAATAATAAGTTTGTCTAGAGTTTAACTATCGATAATTATTATATCATAGAAAATTGTATTATCATTTTAATATTATACATTGATAAAATGCAAAATCACAAACATGTAAAATTGTAAATATAAAAAGACATAATATGTGATATAAAAAAAAAAAAAAAAAAAAAAATATAACATATGAAGTAATAAATATACGTGAATTTTTATAATACTAAATTTCGAGGCGATCGTTGAAAAGCATGAATTTATGTATGTTAACAAGAGAAAAGAAAAAAAAAAAAAAGAAGGAAAAAGAAAAAAATCTCACAAATGTATGCGTTATAATTTTTAAATTAGTTGAAAAATTGTTTTGCAAATAAAAATATAAATGACGATTATGGGGTTTGTTAAGAAGGAAGCAGAAAAAGGAGAAAGGAAGAGAGAGAGAAAAAAAAAAGAAAGTAAAAGAAAAGAAAAGAAAAGAAAAGAAAGAAGAGGAAAGTCGAAGAATTTTATCGTAATAATTATTTATTATTATAAATATTCCTTTGAAATGAGAAATGATTAGAGATCGAGCGCAAGCGCCGACATCTTCGTTTTCGAAGAAAAGATCTCTTTTCTACGGATCGACGAAGGAGATAGATCCGATCCATCCACTCGAAGTTGGATCGTATCGATCGCTTTAGTAGTAGTGGTAGTGGTAATGGCAGTGGCAGTGGTGTATTGGTCGCTCGTGTGTCGAGCTGGAGGTATGGTGGGGGGTCTCGATAAAAGTCAGTGCCAGACTGATTGTGATTCAGAGTGGCGGTCGACTCCGGTCCCAGCTCCGCGTACTTCTCGGTCGTGCGCGTTATTATATCTTTTGACGAATCCTCTCTTCCTCTTTTTCATTTTTTATATATATATATATATAAATATATATATATATATATTTCCTTTTCCTAATATAATATACATCTTCCGGAAAAAAAAAGAAGAATTAATACAAAAGGATCCAAGTCCGATCTTCCAGCACGAAAGGAAAAAGAAAAACCAACCCCAATTCTTTCTTTATCACCCTTTTTTATCATCCTCCGTTAATAATCCCTTACGGTGACGAAACGATCGAAAGGGAAAAAGAAATTCTATTTATTTCGATTTCGATCGGAAGAACGAGTCTTAAGTTCGTAGAAGAGATTAACGAGATATAGAGAGATATATATATATATATATATAGAGAGAGAGAGAGAGATACTGAGAGAAAAGTCGTGAAGAGAGAAAAAAAAAAGATTGGAATTGGTGTTGTGAAAGAAGGAAATTTTAAGGGAGACGAATCGGAGAAAGAAAAAGGAAAGAAAGCCTCTCATATATGTTTGAAAGAAAGTGAATAGAAAAAAAAAAAAAAAATATATATATATATGTTATTACGTTAATCGTTGGAATTAATATCGTGGGGAAAAATTTTTCATCGTCTTCTTAATATCTTCTTCCTTATTCCCTTTTCTTCCTTTTTTGATCTGTCTCATGAATAATATGCGTATGTCCGTTTAGAAGAAGAAGAAGAAGAAGAAGAAGAAAAAGGAAGGAAAAAAAGAAAAAGAAGATTATTTCTAAAACGTTTCGAATCTTCTCGTTCGTTCTCACTTCTTAAGAAGGTATAAAACGGAGAGAATAAAGAGAGGAAAAAAAAAGGTGATACGTAAAAATAAAGAGAGAAGATCTAAAGGACGCACGCGTATATAGACACACACACACACACAACACACACATACACGCCGTGTTTGTGTGGAGAGAGAGAGAGAGAGAGAGAGAGAGAGAAACCAATCAAGGAAACAAAAAAGAAAGAAAGAAAAAAAGAAGTGTCCTGCAATTCAGGAAGACCTTCGAACGCGCGTGTCACACTTCTCGACGCATTCGGTTCTCGAATCTGAGAGACTGGTATTATTGATCGACCTCGTGTGCGCTAGAGGGTAGTTCCAAGTGAGAGAGAAAGAGAGAGAGAGAGAGAGAGAATTGTCTTTGAGAAGAACTAAAGTTTCACGGACGCAAAGTTTGCTCGTCGTGTGACGTACATACGTTCTTCTTCTTCTTTTTATCATTATTATTATTATTATTATATATTTTTTTGCCTTCTTCTTCTTCTACTTTTTCCTTCCTCCCTTTCATTCTTTCCTTTCTGTCGTTCATTTCTTCCCCATTTTTTGATGGCGTTACATTGTGAAGAAGAAGGAGGAGGAGGAGGAGGAAGCAGCATGGCACGAAGAACCATAAGAAGTTTATTATTCCTATTGGCTATTGTTGCGGCCTTCCTATGCGATAAAACGGAAGCAGCACCTACGACAACAACGAATAATATTTCGGATCTTTCTGCTATGGTGAGTAAAAAATCTATATATATTTTTTTTTTCTCTCATTTCCTTTTCTTTTTCTTATCTTTTCTTTCTTTCTTCTCTTATGAATTTTGTATATATTAATATTATATGTTAATATACATTTTGAATATATTTAAATATATCCATACGTGCATAACGATTATTTACTTTACTTATGAGTAATAAATAATATTTCTATTGTTATAAAACGTATATTCATGTATATCTAATAATCGCGAGAAATGAAAAATCGTTAAGAGTGCCAGTATGTTAGGTAGGGTCTTTTCGCTCGCCCGAGTTATATCCCAGGCCTGCAACGAAGTCAATAAAGCATTAGAGAGGACCTAGACCGCTTTTAAAACTCGACCTAAAATACCTTGAATCATTTTAATTCTTTCTTGTTTACTATAAGCGATAGGATAATAAAAATTTGAAATAT
>NC_060978.1:2194876-2197376 GCF_910589235.1 Vespa crabro | reverse complement strand
ATTTAATATACTCGTTAAGATATTACAGTGATATTTTCACATTTCGATTATAAGTAAGAACAAAAAAAAAAGAGAAAGAGAGAAGAGAGAGAAAGAAAAAAAAGAAAGAAAAAGATACGAATTATTTATTAAAAATAAAATTTAAATAATATTATTAATATTATTGTATTTTATTATTTTTTATTATTATTAACATTTTCTTTATTATTATATATAATAGTAATAATAATAATAATAAATAAATAAATAAATAAATATAGTTTCTTTTCCTTTTTAAAGCAAAATATTTATGTTACTATATCAGACTTTGGATTTAGCATTTCGAAAGTTTATTACCGATTTAATTCTACGATGATCTCAAAAATAGATACGCGTTTTTTTTTTTTTCGTTTCACGTAATAAGAAGGAGAGAACATTTTATAAAATAATGGTTCATGATCTATCTGTTTCTCTCTCTCTCTCTCTCTCTCTCTCTCTCTCTCTTTTTTTCTCTATCTCTATCTCTTTCCGTCTCTCAAGCTTCTCTAGACGGAAGCTGTTTAACAGGACAGAGAATTTTCCATTAAATGCAAATTCAATATCCCCCACCCACCCCCCCTCTCTCTTTCTTTTTCTCTCTATAAATATAAATATATATATATATATATATATATATAAATTTATAAAAAGAAGAACCTATAATATATTTGTTATAAAAATAAAAAATGCAGAGATAAAAAATAAGAAATAAAAAATGAAGAATAAAAAATAAGAAATAAAAAATGAAGAATAAAAAATGAGGAATAAAGAATAAGAAAGAAAAAAAAAGAAAAAGAGAAAAGAAAATGCAAATGTTCGAGAAAAATTAATTGAAAATAAATTCATTCGTAATCGTAATAATGTTGCGCTTAGGTTCCTTATACCAAGATTGTAAATTCGATTCCTGCCTATTACGAATACATTACGCGTACGAAATGACAATTTGTTCTTTTTCTCTATGCAACCGCTAGATTCGAATTTCCGGAAGAACGCCTCCGACATTATGCAATTATTAAGTCCACGTTTTTATTGTCACGTGCGACAACGAGCGCTCGCGTGAGTGCATAATATTCATTATGCAAGTGTATTCGCGAAATTTCTGATAAAAAGAAAAAAAAAAAGAAAAAAGAAAAATATAAGAAGAAAAAAAATAAAATAAAATAAAATAAAAAATCGTTTTCACGATTAAGCGACACATAGCAAGGAGATATTAAATATTTTTTTGTCGATCTACGAAATCGGATTCGAAATTTTATTGAGAGAAAGTAGGTTTCGTGTGTTAAATGTTTCTATCCTTTTTTTTTTCTTTCTTTCTTTTTATATGAATAAAAAAGAGAGAGAGAGAGAGAGAGAGAGGGAGGAAGATCAATTTATTTTCTTTTCCTTTTTTTTTTTTTATATTTTTTGAATAATTAATTAGAAGAAGAGAGAATTATTAGAGAAGGAAGAAGAGAAGACAAAAAAAAAGATAACTGTGATTTACCAAGCAAAGAAAAAAAAATCTTGGAGAAGATCCAATCATCAAGGTCAAGCTTATATATATATAATATATATAAATGAAGGTCGGACGTACACTTGTGTAATAATATCATTGTACATATGCATATATATATATATATATAACATATAACATATAACATATATAATAATCTATGATAAATATTTCTCCACAAAAACAAAACAAAAAATACGTAATGAAAATATAAACGATAAATTTTATAATTCGTATAATTGATATATTTATGTTACTATGATAATTAAATACGTGAAATATTTTTCGATAGAAATAGGAGGGAAAAAAGAAATGCATTTAATTTATTATATTTTCATCGCATAGGTCGGCATTGACTTAAATCATGTAAATACTTATGTTATCGTTTAAAAAGAAGGTTAACTTGCATCTATACATATATCGTTCAGTTCGAGAATGAATCATCTTCGTTCGTTCGCTTTGTATGTACGACACATTATCTACTATGTACTATACACTGCAATACGTTACTTCCGGAGTCGTTGAATCAGCAATTTTTCTTTTTTCTTTCTTTTTTCCTTTTTTTTTCCTTTTTTTTTTTTTTTTTTTTTTACATATTATTACAAGCCATGTGATTCACTTCGTTTTATCACCTTTCTCGGCTTACTATAACAGTCGGTATCGACTGTAAAATACACTTTATATCTACGGGTCAGCATCCTTTTCAACATCCGTTTTAATAAGAAATAAAAGTATGTCGAAAAAAAAAAGAAGAAGAAAAAATTTTCCCGATTAAAAATCTTTTGCCGACTAATTCCAGTCCGAGTTATAATATACATATATATATATATATATTTTTTTTTATTTAGATATTAGAATGGCAAAGATTTTGTTATAAAAAAAAAAGGAAAAAAAAAAGAAAAAAAAATACTACCTTACATTTGCATATGAATTAATAAAAATTTCATCATTATTATTTATTTGACAAAAATTCAATAGATTTTTCGCGAA